>NC_037681.1:43658006-43882408 GCF_003255815.1 Theropithecus gelada
AGGAGAGGAGAGGAGAGGAGAGGAGAGGAGAGGAGAGGAGAGGAGAGGAGAGGAGAGGAGAGGAGAGGAGAGGAGAGGAGGAAAAAAGACAAATTTGAGACCAAGATCAAAAGGAGGAAAATCCCACCCAAGGTTACCTGGTGAGCTGGTGACAGAGCTAGGGCCACAGCTCAGCTCCTGATTCCCCACACCAGATTCCTTCCCTTTGCTGCAAAGCCAGAGGCAGAAACATCACATCAGGAGCCAGGAGATAATAAACCTAATTGGGCCATTAGGACCAGTCACTTCCCTCTACATCGAGCCTTTGGGGGATGTTATGGGTGATCAATATAATAAATAATGATGCAGAGTCTGAGGCACCTCTCAAGGGAGCATCTTGGAAGCCAAGGAAGGAAAGAGATTGAGATCATAACAAGAGATTCAGCTGAAAAGCACAATCTCTGAGCATTGGTGAGTTTCTCCCTTGCCTCGCTTGCCTTACTCTATGCCAGACACAAGGGGACAGAGGAAGGTGCCAAAACAGAGGGCAGGTAACCTAGGTGCTTCAGGTTTTGTCATTCAACGTTTTTGTTATCCCAGGTACACCTACCAGTCATGCCGGCAATGCACAGGCATGGCTCACAGGTAATAGGGGCAGGCTTTGGGGATCTCTGCCCTAACAAAGGCTTTCTTCTCTCTAGGAGGAAACTTAAATGCCTGAAAAAAAAAAAAACTCACAAAGCCCAGGTACATGCTCAGTAGCAGCTCCCAACCCTGGTGTACTGACCAGCTCCCCAACATTCAGAACCTGTCCTAAGTAAATGTTTCTCTGGTTCCCTAGAATAACTCTGGGTTTGAAGGGCATAGTTTGAACTTACAGAACTAGTTCGGAGAGACAAAGACGTGTCCTCTGGGAATCCCTAGAAAATCAAAGAACTGGCCAATGTACCAAAATCAGAAGTCCCCATTCCTTCCCTGGATTCCAGTGCAAGTTATGGCCATGACCTCAGGGTGCATAATAACAAAGGTTCTGAGACACTGAGGTCACAGACCCATAGACGAGTCAGGAGTTACTGGAAATGAAATGGTTGAACCAGACACATTTGAGTGTTTCATGCTAATGTATATATTCATGGTATACACAAGAGTTGCTCTGAGGGCCATGTCTGGCGAAGGATGAATATATTGTAAGCTTGGACTTCAGTCAGCAGCTTACTTACATGCAGGTGTTCATCTGGTGAATGCAGAGCTTTGCCATATCACACCAACCAGCAGAGAAGTCCAGTCCCAAAGAAGACAGATCATGGCCATGTGCGGAGAGGACTCCAGGGATGCCAAGCTTCTTGGCAATATAATGACAAAGATTTGGTACATAAAGAACCTCTGAGCAAGCACAGATTCAGGGACAGAGAATTTTTCCTGGGTCAAAATGCTAAAATCCAGAGCTGAGCAGATGACAACTGCACAAGAGAAATCATGAATCTTAACTGAACCAGCAGAGATTTTTATTTAAGTGAGAAGGAATTAGAAATGAGTAACAAGGACTGGGCACGGTGGTTCACGCCTGTAATCCCAGCACTTTGGAAGGCCAAGGCAGGTGGATCATTTGAGGTCAGGAGTTAGAGACCAGCTTGGCAAATACGGTGAAACCCTGTCTCTGCTAAAAATACAAAAATTAGCCAGGCACGGTGGCATGTACCTGTAGTCCCAGCTACTTAGGAGGCTGAGGCAGAAGAATCTCTTGAACCCAGGAGGCAGAGGTAGCAGTGAGCCGAGATCACGCCACTGCACTCCAGCCCGGGCTACCAAGTGAGACTTTGTCTCAAGAAAGAAAAAAAAAAGAAATGAGTAGCAGGACCCAGTACATTATTATTTGCTATATTCATCATGCTAATATTCCCTGTTTGGTAACCACTTATGGTTCTTTCTCATTGCACGCTTCTCAACTAATCTCTACCAATACCTTCACTGAAAGCATTCCTCCACATACTGCTATTGACAAACATGTGTCTTGGGTGAGCCCTGATACCACTTCAGGATACTGTCTCCAGGCAGGGCAAAGCCCATACGCAGCCTCCGTAGAGAAGCCACTTTAGCACGGTGGCTGCTGTCTGAGAGCTCTCCATTACCCACTCACCAGGTGCCTGCTCACACATCCGTGAGCACTCGACAGTGATGATAACCAAAGACGCCGCCTGGGAGAAACCCTCCCCACATCTTATCTTGGGCCTCCTACCCCTCTACAGAGTGCCTAACGCACCATGAACTAGATTCCCTGCAATTTCCATCCCATACCCGTCAGAGGAAGTATGCCAGCTTCCCAGGAACCGGAGGAAGCCAGGGAGCTGGGAACAAGAGGCAGAACCTAAAGCACTGGGTTTCTTTTGTTATTCTCCAGAATATAAAAAGCTTCATCCCTCTGAAATACCATCTTCCAAAAGCATCAGCAAGAAAGCTCTAGGGTGGTTTGGTTTGTGACTGAGACTGTGTGTGCCTGTGTGTGGCGGTGTTCAGTGCCTGCTTTGTGCCATTCTCCTGTGACTGTGGGGCCTTCCTGAGGGTGCACCTGCGCCTGCCCCTCTGCTTCTCATCATTGGGTTGGAGCCTTTGCCTCTGAGCCTGTGTTCTGAGCCTAGAGCTGTCCAAGACTGACCGTATCTGTGATCCATCCCATGACTTCCCAGGTCCACAGCTATGTCTGTGCATAATTACTGCCTGTTCCTGGAATGGTGATTGTTTGATTATACTTGTGGTTGTTTCTATTTTCACTGTCCTGGTGAATGTTTCCTGCCATGGTGATTATACCTGTCTATGGGAGTGACAGTCAGAATATTTAACAACTGATCCAGCACCAACCAATCCAAACAGATGGTCACTGTGAACTGGTGTGGATACACTGGGGCATTTCCACTGGTTCAGACACAGTTTATTAAAGCAATCTCAATTCAGTGATATATGACCTTGAAAGTGATTTATTTTTTCCCAATCCCTGATTTCAACCATGCTCCATCAAAACCCTTCCCTGTCACTTAGTGAGCAGAACCCACTGCTCTCTGGTCACTCTCAGTGATGGCAAGTCTGGTACAGCCCACAGGCCCACATCTGATTTAATCCCCCCACCCCAGCAATTGTCTGGTGGCTGCTGGAACTCAGAGGGAAGAGTGTGGGGTCTCTGCCTCGCTCATCCTCCCATCTGTCTTCTGAGAACAGAAGTTAAGGAGGTGGCAGGTGTCCTCCTCCATGATTGATCACCTGTGGTGCTGGGGAGGCATCCCTGGTTTTTCCTGCCTCCAGCTGGTTTCACTGGCCAGTGGTTGTAGCTGCTATATGTTGACAGGTAGGTGGTGCTGTGTCCAGAGTCCCCACAACTTCCCCCATTGCTAAGGACAGCTCCCTTTGTCCCATCAGCAGTCTACACCCCAACTTCCCTCAGAGGACATCACTGAGCCACTGCAGCAGCCACCTCGGCAGCCCCATGGCCCCTGCGTCTTTCCCTGGTAGCCATGCGAGCCATTGGCACCTCTTTTTTTATCCAGTCCTCAGAAGACCTAATGGGAACAGCCCTCTGCTCTCATCCTTCTTCTCCAGAGCGCTCACCAGGTCCTTCCCAGAAGCCCTCTGACTTTAGAGATCTCCAGGGGAGAAGCAGGAACCACCCTATGGTTAGGTAGGCCCTGAAACTCCAAGGTCATGGGTTAAGTTTGCCCATGATCTCTTTTGCTGCCCTCTGCAATCCGGAGCACTGAGGACCAAGACGTCGCATCAGCCCCCCACAGGCAACCCTCCAGAAAACCTCCGCGGTGGGCTTTCAAGAAGGAGTGGGCAGCAGAACAGAGGCCTCTTGCCACTAACTGAGCACTCCTGTCAACTTGAACAACAGCCCCTCTCCCCTACTCATCTCTTTAATGGAAAGGGAAGCTGGTGGTGAGGACGGGTGGGGGTGCTAATTGTCAGGGTCAGCATTTGGCCTTCCTTAAGGGAGAGACCTGGTCCCCATTGTTGGCAAACTCCATCTTTAGAATGTGGAGTCCACAACTCAGCTGTGGATCCTGTTCCCTGTGACCCTGTCTTTGTCTGCTGCCCTGCCTATACTGAAGGAAGAGAATGTGTAATGGCACAAGGATAGAAGGATTGTAACTGGGAGCCCAGCCTGGCTGTTGACTGTAGTAGCGCTGGGCAGGAGGGAGCAGAGATGAAAGGCAGAAGGCTTGAACTTAACCCTGGAAATGATGGGGAGTCGTTCAAGAGATGAGGTAAGGGAAGGGTGCCTCTGAAGAGATGCCTCAGAGAGTTCCCCAGAGGTTGATAGAAGCAGGGAGACCAAGCCAGAAATGATGCTGATCTAACCAGTGCAATGGCAGGGAAGTCTGAGGGGGAAATGGGAGCCAAATCCCAACACAGAGCCACACCCCCTGCCGTGGACCCTCCAGGCCAGTCTCATTGCCATCTGTCTCCACACTTCTGCCCCTGCAGCTCCTTCATCTATAACATATCCCCTTCTTTTCTGCACTGGTTTAAAGTTTCCCATTCTTGCAAGGCTGACTTCAGGAGCAGTCCTTTCTGACTCCTGTTTCCACCCTGCCTGCCCGTTCTCTGAACCTGGGCCCTTAAACTCTAAAATTTAGACCCCAAAGATGCCTAGTTGCACCACCCAACCTAGGATTCTTGGTGTATAGATGTGTATGTATATATAAATGCACGTTTAGTGGGTGACACTCTCCTAAGGTCTGCATGGGCAAGGGTCCTCTCACTGTCGCTTTAGTAGCTGGCTTGTGACACCCTGAAGGCACTCTGTCAATACTTGTCAATATGTAGGGTCTGTCTTGACCCTGGGAAGTTCAGCACTTTTGGCAGGGACAGCTCCTGTGGACACAGAAGGAGACAGCCATAAGCTGTAGGTCACACAACGCCTCAGGACCCCAGCTAAGATGGGGTTATGTACAGGCAGCCTCTGACCCGCCAGCAGACAAGGCAGTTTTCCCATTTCTCTTGCTTGTCTTTAATGGCACAGACCAAAGGGAAAGCTTTAGAAAATTCAGTTCAGTGATACATTTTCTCTCTTTCATTGCTCTCCCTTTCTTTGTTTTAAGAACAGGTAGGCTAGCCCTTCCCTTTCTTTGGTTTACAAAGACTTTATTCCAAAATGAATTATAAATAATTAAAACTTCACTCCATTTGTTCTATATTGTTGTTAATTGAAAAAATTAAAGATGCATGTGTTGTAACCTCCAGGGTGGCCCTAAGAGAAGCCAGTGGGTATCTTGGGGGCGGGAAAGATGTGCACCAGCACCTCCCAGGCTGCTGCCAGCTCTGCCTCTGAGCAGAGCACCCGGCTGACTGACCTCTGGAAGCACTTTCCTTGCCTGTCTTCACGTCCCACTTCAGCACACTGAAATACAACATCATGTCTTTCCTAAATGCACATTTCCCTCTGACTCAGATAGAAGGCAAGAGGTGAAAGGGGTGTATTCATCACTTAAGAAATGGGGAAAGCTGTTCTCATTCTTCTCCAGTGACCTCTCAGAGTGATCCAGGACCCCACATGCCAGAGTGACCTGCTGGGAATGGGATGTGACATAGTCTAAGGATCCCCCATAAAGTTTGACATCTGATGACCAGACTAATCACCCTGCCCAGCCCTTATTCCCCTCTGCTGACGGATACAGGCCTGGAGCTGAACAAAGTGAGGTCAACGTCTCTTTCTTCTAATCTGGGCCCAGTGTGTGCTCGCCCGATTCGATGGGGTGGCATCCGCATCCTTGTTATCTAATGTGCTCTCCATCACTGTCTCCTTAGCTCGCCAGGCTGCCCACTGCCTGCTCAGCACACAATTGGTGCTCAACAAGTGTTTGTTGAAGGAATGAGTTATGTCCATAGGCAAGGTTAACACCGTGAAGTCAGAAGCAGATGTCAGCCCTGTATTAGGCAGGGTACCGTAACTATTGTAACAAACAACCCCAAATCCCGGTAGCTTAACACAACAAACACTTAGTTCTCAACTATCCTTGTGCAATGATCCATTGTCTCCCAGGTGACCCCCCTCTAACAGCATCTCAGACCCCCAGCATCCTTCCTGCCTGCCACCTACCTTGGAAGGTGAGCTCCTTGGGATGGTCTCCATTCAGATGGCTGGTGGGTTAGGAGAGGGAAGGCAGGAACTGCGTGCTCTGCCATCACCCCCACCCTCCCCTCCTGGCAAGAATCCCCTCTCCAAGACCCCAGGGACGCTTTCCTCCAGGCCTTCCTCGATCTGTCTAGCATGGGTCCGTGCAATGCCTAGTCTTCCAGAGTCCCCAAGAACAATCTCTCCTTGCTTCAAGCCTGGTCTTGGGGGGCTTCTCCAGCACGCTCCATCTCAACAAGCTTCCCTTGACACGAGATGAGCCGTCAGGGCTGAGGAGACACCCCTGGCTCTGAGGAGAGAACATGACTGGGGCTCAGGTTCCCCCCAGCTCAGATTCCTGCCCTCTTGCCCTGTGTCCATTTACTTTGCGGGCAGAAAGGTCTTTCCCCAGGTCCCCCACCACAGGGGCCAGGCTCAAGTATCCCTGGAAAAGGGAGCGTTCCCTTCCCCAGCAGGCACGTCACAGGTGGGGCCAGTGAAAATGATGGTTCCCTGGGATGATTGCCCAATTTGAGTTTTGCTTCCCTGTTCACTGGAGGCAGTCCTGTGAGGCAAGGAGTCGAGAATTCGCATCCAGGCACCCCGGGAGAGCCTCATTCTAATTAGCTGCTCTTCTCCTTGGTCTGTAAGCAGGGCTTGCTCAAGGTTGTGCCTTGCTGTGAGTTCTGCTTAACACATTTCACTCCACCACCTTTAATGTTTTCCCGATCCAATTTCCTTTGCAATAAATAAATAAATAAAATAAAATGTTTTCGTTGAATACAAACCCACTCACTGCAAGAGGCCTGGGTGGCATCTCAACTATGAAAGGTTCGTTTTCTTCATTAAGGCCGTCAGTTCTTAATCCTCACACTTTCTTCTTCCCCACTGCCTGGCTCGCTCCCATGGAAATAAAACTCCAGCCTCCTCTCAGGGAGGTCACTCCCAGGAGTTCACACACGCATAAGCCTCAGAGGTGGAGGATTGCACAGGCATCGCAAATGTTAGAGCCAGCCCGGGACCTGAGGAAGGCAGGCAGCCAGAGACCTCAGGGGCAGGAACGGTGCTCCTGGCAGCCTCTCCCTGGAGTCTGGTTTTCTGGGTGTCTCAGCAGCCCCAGAAGAAACCTTTGAGAGACCCCACAGTGCGCACAGTGCTGTGTAACAGGAGCCGGGAAGCAGGCCCCAGTGACCACTGGCTTTCATCAGGCCATGGGCCATTGGCTCCCTGCCCTTGCTTTTGATGAAAGTCTGTGTGGCCTCATGATGCACTGTGAATAATGCCCCACACCAACATCGCCTCCCGGACCTCCCATACTGATTCCAGAAGGGCCCAGCTGCATCTCCAAGTCCTCTCCTTCCCTCTCAGCTGCATCTCCAAGTCCTCTCCTTCCCTCTCAGATCGGCAGCACCATCACCTGCGGCTGGGCTGACTTGCAGATGGATCCCCAGCTTTCCAGGAGAGCTCTGGGCGTGTCTCCCACCTCTCAGGGGTCTGAGCCCTGCTTTTGTGCCTTTCAAAGGCCATGAGGGAGAGAAGAGGCAGTTTGGGGAATAATTGCTGTCCCGTTCACTACAGGCCCACCAGGCTTGGCAAATCAATGCTGAATCTGAACTATTTGCAAAGTTGCTTTAATTCAGCTACTTATGTGGCAAGTGTTTTCTCATAGGTTTGAATCAATCACCCACTGATGAGTATGTATGGTGCACCCAGCCCTCCTAAGAATAATGAGGTAGAGATAGAGATGAAGTTGCTGCCTTTCCCTCCAAGAGCCTAGTCTAGCTGAGTGGACCAGACACACCTGAAACATGAGATGAAATAAGAGCAATTTAAGGCCAAATGAGAAGTTTAAAGGAGACAGAAAGTAAAATTATAACAAGAGCTACTATTCCCAAATGCACGCCCACTCTGTGCTTCAAAAATCGTTGATCGTCACAATGACTTTCTGAAATAAGTATTATTATCAGCCCCATTTTGCAACAAGAAAACTCGTGCTTAGAGAGGTTAAGTGATTTTCCTGAGGTCACACAGCCATTAAATGAGAGTTGAAATTTAAACTCCACTCGATTGATTCTGAAGCCTGTGTTCCTACCCACTACGCAATCCCAGAGGCTGCATACCAGGGGAGAGGAGACTCACAGGCAGATTTGAGCACGACATAAAGAAGACATTTCTAATGGCTCAGGTTTCCCAACAATGGAATAGGCTGTGTGTTGAGTAAATGAGAGGTTAAGAGGCTGGAAGGTCCCTAGCAACTGAAAGAAGATCCCAAACCTGAAAGGAGGTTTAATGAATCCATTTCAGAGGAGAGGCGCCATAATTATTAGGGAAGTGGGATTTGAAAGGACATACTTTGATTAATTAGAAAGGTCAGGAAGGTGGCAAATGTGTTGGCAAAGATGCAGCAGTAGGGATCGCAGGTATGTCTGGGGGTAGTGAGTAAAGCTGATTGGCTGAGGTGAAGACTTTGGGTTGCCCAAATCTCCCCTTGCAATGCGAAAGGCCTAGTAAGGTGCAGGGGTTGGGTTAAGAAAACTGATTATTTGAAGAAGCCAGAAATATTTAAAGGAGTGAGAGAGGTGGGGAGAAATGAGGGCCAGATCTCGAAAGAGCCACAGTTCAAAAGTAAAAAATCTCAATTTCTACCTTCAAGACCAAGAAGCCACCAACCGCATCCAGAAACAAGAGGTCAAGTGACCACAGGATCAGAAACTAGGAAGCAAGAACCAGGCGGGGGTCGTCGGAAGTGCTTCTGGCTGCAACGTCAGTGTCAAGGGTGTCCTTCCTGCAGCCGCGTGGTTTAAAGGTGCTCAGCGGGTGAGGGCAAACAGCATTGAGAATAGTGCGCTCACTTCTACGCAGTGGGGCTGGCCTCACAGCACAGGGGACAGACTGACCCCAGATGTGCCCCCCACCCACAGCACAGCAAACCCCTGAAGGATGAATAGAGACTCCGACCCTGAGACCAGGATGCCCGGCACAGTCCAGGGCTCGGTGACATGGCTCCTGTCCCAGAACATCCATCTGGGCAGAGACAACAAAATTGCAGGCCCGAATCTGCTCTTTGCCATTTTCTAGCAAATGGCTTCACTTATAAAAAGAAGGAAGGGAAGGAATATGGGCCAATTCTGAGGGCTAATTGCCTTTGCTCTCAACAAGAGCCCATGCTTTTTCCAGCAAACGTTCCTTCCTGTTACTGTGCTGCCCGAGCCACTCTTCGTTTCCAATCAGCCCTGAAAATAGCCCTTGATAGAGATAATAGGAAGAACAAAGAGAAATTTAGAGGACCAGAGAAAGGAAAGAAAAGTCATGCCTAACTGGCAGCACAGAAGTTGTTTTCAGAAAGAACCCTTCAGTTAGTTCCTGATTTGTCTTCAAACAGCAAGGTGTTAAATAAATCCCAGGGAGCGGACTTGGACTGAGACCAAGGATTCTGTGGCTTTTTTAGGTCATAGACTCCTTTGAGAACCTAGAAAAGTCACAGACCCTCTCTCATACTGGGAAAATGCACATAAACAAGTACTCTGAATATTAATTCAGGGTTTCACGAACTCCTCCTCAACAAGCCCAACCACAGATTCTGGTTAAAAAGCCATGAAGCAATCTCTCTTTTAAAGGCTTTCCCTCCTCTCTGTCTCTCTCTCTCTCTCTCTCTCTCTCTCTCTGTGTGTGTGTGTGTGTGTGTGTGTGTGTGTGTGTGTGTACAAGGGAAAGGCTGAGCTGCACTTCTTCAGACATGATCTGATAGGCACAGAAGCCTTGAAAGTCTTTCTGAAAATAGGTGAGTGTGGAAGTCCAAAGAGTAGACTAGAATTCCACTTCACATGAGCCAAATTCAGCAACGATAGACACTGAGGGGTCAATACCTGGCCCCAGTACTATGAGAAGAGCCTGGAGGCCTGAGTCTGTCACCTATAGGCCTCAGCAAGAACAAGAGTACCCCCTAAAAGGGTGGTAATGGCCATGAGCTACAGAGTGGCTGTGAGAGCCCTGAACCTCATGCCTGGGGAAAGGGCCTATACCATGGCTTGGAAAATTCCATGTGTATCCAAATCACCTGAGAACTTGTGAAAATGCAGATACCAATTCAGTAGGCCTGGGTTGTGGGCTGAGATCCTGCATTTCTAACCAGCTCCCTGGTGATGCTGATACTGCTTTGGGTAGCAAGAGTCTCTGCAATTATCTGCTCCTGGCTGAAGTCCCAGCAGAAACCTTGAACTTCTGCCCTAGTGGAACTCTGGACGATGGAACACTGTCAGGATGCCCTAAGGTATCAGTGTTTCCTGAATTGAGTGTGATGCCACCAAAGTCACTAAGACAAGCAGCAGGCCCACCTAACCAGGGGCTGGGACTGGGACTTTATTTGGGGTCAGGCAGGGGTGGCAACTGATGAGATGGTGAATCCCCACAGCCCAAACAGCCTAGGGCCATGTACACAGTAAGAATCCTTCAAGTGAGGGAGTGACTGAACCAGAGCCATCAGTTTTCTGGGCAGGCAGAGGGGAGACAGTGGAATGCACCAAGAGCCTAGGGGAAGATCAGTGCCTATCAGGCCATGATCTGTGACTGTTGGACAAACCCAAGGCAAAGGCAGGAGATCTGGCCTCTGAGCCAGTTAGCCTGGCCTGCCTGCTCTCTCATGTAAGCTCACTCCTGGAGATGAGGAGGAAAAATGAAAATTGGATTTTCCCCATGGCCAGCAAAGTGGCCCCTCTTCCACCATTTTTGTCTAAAAACACTGTTAAGAAGAAACTGTAGGTTTGGTTCCCTTGAGACCCTGAGCTGCTGATGCTCGGAGTATCAGCAAATCTCTAGCCAGTGTAGCCCAGCCCCAAACTCCTGGCCTGTTCCTCTGCACTTAGGGGCCTCAGATCCATGGTCATGGCTCCTAAGCAAATCAGACAGGTCCCTTACAAAAGTGGAAGTCACCCCACCCCAACCTCTCCATCCCCTGCTGATCCCAGATCACAAACGCCTATCTGAAAGGAGCATAAGAGATATTGTGAATGCCAGGCCATGACTAAGACAGAGGGAGAGCTATCGATGTTTTCAGATACATACACACACACACTGGCAGGTGTACATCCCTAAGTAGGAGCTCAGATTAATTCCACAAATAATTAAACACCTACTGCATGCCGCTCTGTGTTTTGGAGCTGAGGCAGCTTGCCTGAGCTGGTCTTCTCACACATCAACTGAAAGAAGCTGGTGTTCTGCTGTCCCACTTTCTGCACTGGAAACACTGCAGGGATTTGGGGATGGTGTGGCTAAATTTAAAAGCAAATGCTTTCATCAGCCTTTCAAAAAATGTGTAAGAACCATTTGGAAATCTTCCTTTTTCCACCCTGAATCAGCCTCTCTCCCCCTTGAAACCCTTCTTACCATCTCCTCTTGCTCCCAACTTTGAGGCTATGAAAAAAATCCGCATCAAGCCCACGGTTCACAGAAGCAGACCTCTTCCCTCCAAACTCCATATGCATGCTGGAGTGACAAATTCCCCTCTGAGTCCTCTAGAAGCCTCGGTTTCCTCTGATGTGAGCAGTAGCTACTTCTTAGGATTGGTGTGAAAACCACATGAGATCATTCAGTTAAAGCGCTGAGCACAGGACTGGCATCTAGTAAGGCCTCCATAAAGGGCAGCTATATCATCAAAAGGATGAAAGATAACAAGTACTGGCGAGGATGTGGAGAAAAGAGAGCCCTTGCACACTGTTGGTGGGAATGTAAATTAGTGCAGCCATTTTGGAAAACAGTATAGAGGCTCCTCAAATGATCTAAATACAGAATGACCGTATGATCCAACAATCTCACTTCTGGGTATCTATCCAAAGGCATTGAAATCAGTGTGTTGAATAGATATCTGCCCGCCCACATTTATTCCAGCACTCTTCACAGTAACCAAGGTATGGAAACAACCTAAGTGCCCATCAATGGGTGAATGGATTTTTTTTCTAATGTGATACATACATACACAATAGAATAGTATTCAGCCTTTAAAAAGAAATGCTATCATTTGCAACAACATGGACAAATCTGTGGACATCATGTTAAGTGAAATAAGCCAGGCACAGAAAGACAAATACCACATGATCTCATGCATATGCTGCTGTGGTTTGAATGTGTCCCCTCCAAAGTTCAGGTGCTGCCAATGTGATAGTATTAAGAAGTGAGGCCTCTCAGAGGCAATGGGGCCATCAGGGCTCTTCCCTCATGAAAGGGATTATAAGGCCCTTATAAAACGGGCCTCATTCAGGGTTCCACTAGCTTGCCCTTCTGCCTTCCACCACGTGAGGAGGACCCAGGGTTCCTCCCCTCTGGAGCAAGACGGTGTCATCTTGGAAGCAGAGCGCAGCCCTCGCCAGACACCAAAACTGATAGCACCTTGATCTCGGACCTCCCAGCCTCTAGAACTATGAGAAATAAATTTCTGTTCTTTATCAAATCCCATCTCAGATATTTTGTTATAGCAGCACTGAATAGAGTAAGACATATGTGAAATCTAGAAAACTCAAACTCACGGAAGTAGAGAGCAGAAGGGTGGTTGCCAGCGGCTGGTGTGGAGAGGGAGAGTGGACGGGGAAAGCGGAAATGTGTCAGTTAGTCAGGAGGAATCAGTTCTGGTGATCTATTGCACAGTGTGGTGACTACAGTCAATGATAACATATTACATATTTCAAAATTGCTAAAAGAGGGGATCTTAAATGCTCTTACCACAAAGAATGATAAGTATGTGAGATGATGGATGTTAACCAGCCTGATTTGGTCACTCCACAAAGAATACATATACCATAGTATCACATTGTACCGCATAAATAGATATAATTCTGATTTGTCCATTCAAAATAAACAAATACCAAAACAAAATAAATAGTAGCTAGTATGGCCATGGTCCTGATGAAGAGAGTAGAATGTACACTCAGATACACAGTTTCCCGTAGCTAGGTCCTCTCTGCTCCTACCCCACTGGGCACAGGAGATGGTTACGGTCAGTCTGGAACTGGAAACCACTGGATTCCAGGTGTTTTGTGCTAAACCAAGAGCCATCCTTATTCCTGCACTCCACTATTGTCCTAAAAATGACCCACTGAGTGAGAATATCTCAATGGACCACTCCAGGTAGGAGGCCTTGGGACAGGGCCTGAGGGATGTGAATGGGCTCCAAAGGCTCGCTGGGGTGTACAACATGCTCTGGGTTATTAAAGCATAAACATACAATTCCTTTGTCAATCACCTCCAAGGAAAGGGAGCCCTGTGGAATTTTTTTTTTATTTTTATTTATTTATTTATTTATTTTTTGAGATGGAGTCTCGCTCTGTCACCCAGGCTGGAGTGCAGTGGCACGATCTCAGCTCACTGCAAACTCCGCCTCCCAGGTTCATGCCATTCTCCTGCCTCAGCCTCCCTCCCAGGTAGCTGGGACTATAGGCGCCCGCCACCATGCCCGGCTCTTTTTTTTTTTTTTTTCTTTTTAGTAGAGACGGGGTTTCACCATGTTAGCCAGGATGGTCTCAATCTCCTGACCTCGTGATCTGCCTGCTTCGGCCTCCCAAAGTGCTGGGATTACAGGCGTGAGCCAGAGGCCTGGTGGAATTTTAAGACCCCATTGGTGCTGCCATTGGAGCCTCATCTTTTGTATCCACTATTTGTAGCGTAAATAACGTATACTCTATTGTATTGTCAAACTGACAGATGAGCATTGAGCATGCTCCTGGCATCCACAGACCACTCATTCAATTCAGAAAATGCTAGAAAATATTAAATGAGCTTCTCTAAACCCTGATGCAGCAAGCTGCTGCATACCATGGGCCATGGCCTCTGAACTTCATGGCAAGTGGCTCTGCCCTCTGAGCTCTGCCACCAGGCCCTGGCCTCTGAACTCTGCAGCAGGGACTGCAACTCTGAACTCCATGGCAGGTGCCATCTTGGTTAAATATTTGACCAGGGGAAGCTGAGTCCAGGGAGTCCAGTTAGGCAAAGCATTTGCAAAAGCATATATTAAGGAGAGACAGACTCCATAGTCATCATGAGCCTGGAAAATCACCTTTGAGTTCCCATCATCCAGCCTCATAGCTGTGGCATCCCCTCCCTTGGCCTTACCCAAAAGGAGGCTCTGCTTGGGCTCAACCTGGGCGGGCAGGCGAGAAGTTCAGTGTGTCCATCAAATATGAAGGCCCAGATGAGCCCATTCATTCCTCAGATTCCATGGTCAGTCAGCATGTGGTTTTTATTTTGTAACCCCATTATTCACTATGATCCCTCTGGGATCTACCTATATTCGAGTTCCCTGCCTACTTTATTCTGCCCAGAAGTTTTCTTCCCCCTTATTACCCAGTTGCCCCTAAAAAGAGAGCTCTGCACTCCACCCAGCATGACTATGATAGGGTCCATGGCTGGGCATGCTCAGTCAAAGCTAGTTACTTTATTTCTTGATTGTGATTACAGGAATAGTTGGAGCATTTTGGATTTTGAATTTTTGGACTAGGGATGTTCGAACCAGTAAGAATAATGCAAATATTACAAAATATTTTTCAACCGTAAGAGAAGATTAAGAAAGCTGCGATAGCATGGCATATTTAGAAAAGAAAAAATAAAAGCAAGGTAGAAATAAGGAGAAAGAAAATAGCAAGCGGAAGTGCTTGCCACCCAGTATAGAATGACTTGGATCTCTGCCCATTGCATTTGTTCAGCCGAGCCACTGTGCCTCTCCAGTGTGTGCCAGGCTCTGTGCTGGGGATGGACTGTGGAAGGAAAAGGGCAGGAAAGGGTGCATGGGGCAAGCAGGCAGGCCCTGCCTGGCAGAGGCTCTGGGTCTGGACGATGCTAAAGATGGGCACTCATGTTTCTGCAGCCTGAGGCAGGCCAGGAAGAGACCCAGGGAGGACTGAGAACAGGCCTCACATGTGGCAAGGGACTCCAGCAAGTCTGGCCTCAGTGACATCCCCGGAACATTCTTACCTTCCTGAGGTTGGGAGTCAACCTGAAAATTACCAAACAAGAAGTGAACCAGGCTTGAGGGCAAGTGGACCACCAAGAACTGGACTGGAAGGAAGAGAAGCAGCACAGGACACACCTGCAGGAGAAAGGAGTGGGAAGCAACTGAGTGGGAAGGGAGAGGGAGTTAGAGCCAAAAGCCCTGGCACAGACATCTCCTTGTAGAGCAGGGGATGGCAGAGTGCCATGGAACCCAGAGATCTCCTCCCTAGAGAAAGGGGAAGAGATAAAATTTCCAGTCCTCTCATGAGGCCCAGAGATACAGAAAATTCCAACAGGAAGAAGTTCAGGGGAGGCAGAGTAAGTGAGAGTGTACATGAGAGCTCGCTAAGAGAAAGCTGCTGCCCAGGTTGTTACCAAGCACAACACCGGCCTCCTACAAGCGGGCATAACCTTGACCCCAGCCCAGGACAGCCACTAGTCTCCTTTGCTGAGTTCACTAACAGGAGTTGTGAAGGGTTCTACATTTTATCCTGCTTGCAAGCTAACATGTTACCCTGCCACAGTTTCATGGATGCTGGCAAAAGACACGAGACTCCTGGGTCAGAAACAAAGCACTTTGTTACTCACAGTGCAGGAAGCAGCATGGCTGTCACATCTGCATCAGTTCCTCTTGCCTACCCAAGTCCCATGAGGGTAATAAGGAGGGGCCCAGGAAAATGCTGCACATGCAGTGGGTTTGCTGCACACCTGAGGGACCCCAAACTCAGAAAATCCAAGCCTTTTAAAATGAGCATAAGCCTACCTGACCTTTGCTCTAGAGGGAGACCTTATCTTTACTATAATGGACAATAAAAATACTTGCTTAACCCAGAAGGAGACACCAACTGTATGTTCCAAGGCTGTCTGTGATACAAATATCCCAGAGGACATAGTCTGGAACAAAGATTGTCAGTGTCCCCGCTCACAAGACATGCAGAAATGCAAGAAACCCAAGAAACCCTTGGAGAATTGTCTTACAACATTCAAAAACTACAGAGACAGTCCTCGCCTCCCATGACAGTTCCCACCTCATCCCTAGGGAGAGCACAAGGATGGAAGAAGGCAGGGATGCTTGGCAAAGAGAAAGTCCTTGAGCGTGACCTTGAAGAATGGCAGAGACAACCTCCCATTATGGGGTGGCTTGTTTTGAATTTAGAGAATTCTTTCTCTAAATTCTGCTCTAAAAGCAAGGAATCGTGCATGACCAAACAGAATCCCCCTGTCCTTCCCCAGAGAAAAAGAGGGTCTAGGTCTTAGTTTAGGATCACCTAGACTTCGAATCACATTTGAGGCTGTTCTCTGGCCACTAGACAAGCACTCCTTACAGACCTCAATCTCTTTGTGTTCTGCCTGTGGCACACCCCACTCCCACTCCCTGCCCCCATCATATTAATAGCATTCCCCAGAGTTATACAAATAAAGCCTCAAGTATCCTGCCCTCCAGGTTCATGTCCTAAAGCAGCCAGACGGGGAAAGGTACCCACAAATGTGTCTCCCTTTTCACAACAGGTAAGTGGTGAGAAATGTAGATTTGGATCATCTGGTTTCTCTTCTATGCTCATGGAGGAGATCATTAGTTCACAAACCTTACACTTGGAAGATGGGTTGAACAGCCATTTCGGTGACTCCTCCCATCACTTTGCATTTTCCTGTGGTGCCTGCCCAGCAGCCAGAATCACTCAGGGTCACTCTTCTCACTTCCACATTCCTAATCATAAACCACAGCCCAGTCCCCCACCCTGTCCTTTCTCATAGAATTTACAGCAGGGAGTGCAGAAGCCCAGTCACAGAAGTCTCCACCTGAACAGCCCTCTTCTAGTATCTCTCTAGCAGTTTCTGCAAGCCCCTAATCTTCTCCCCCTCTCCCCAGGATCTCTTAAATAAATGTTATGTGATCAGTTACAGCATTGCCCTATTTAATTGATTTATACGCACTTTAAAAAGCTTTACACTGCACAGGAAACACATCTATCATAATGCTTGATTGAATTGGAGAAAGGAGAAGGAAGAAAGGGAATTAAAATTTATTGAGCACTTATTATGTGCCAGGTAATGCACAAGGCACTTTACATACATTATTGAGTTTAATCCTCACAACAGCCCTGCAAGGTGGGTATTTCTCCCTATTTGAGGACACAAAGGCCTACAGAGGTTAAAAGACTTACCCAAGTTTGCAAAGCTCTTAGCTGGAAGGAGCAGACTTCAATTGCAGGTCTACCTGACTCCAAGCCAACATTGACTTCAGGATTTAGATAACATATGTTCCAAAAAAACAATGACTAGGGAATATACCCCTTATTGTAACATTGTTTCACTGAGGAAATAAGATGCAATTTGCATTGCTGCCTCCTACCACATCTTTCCCCTTAACTCAATGTTCCTGTGGGCACCATTTGACACCGAAGGCTGATGGATGGGCTGGAGAGTGAGGAAGGGGGTGCTAGCAGATAAGTCAGATGTGTTTACAAAACCAGAGAGTTTCTCTCCAAACATTAACATCTTTTAGAAAATTTTAGCTGTTTAAAAAAAAAAAAAAAAACTCTAGTTGAACGCGCTGGCTCACACCTGTAATCCCAGCATTTGGGAGGCCAAGGTGGGCAGATCACTTGAGGTCAGGAGTTCAAGACCAGCCTGGCCAACATGGTGAAACCCCATCTTTACTAAAAATACAAAAATTAGCCAGGCATGGTGGCCAGGACTTGTCATCCCAGCTACTCAGAAGGCTGAGGCAGGAGAATTGCTTGAACCCAGGAGGAAGAGCTTGCAGTGAGCCAAGAGATCGTGCCACTGCATTCCAGCCAGGGTGGCAGAGGGAGACTCCATCTCAAAAAGGCAAACAAAAAAACAAAAAAACCCTCAAACTATTTATATTTAATACTATTGTGAAAGTTACAGAGAACACGTATTCATTCAATATGTATTTCTAGGGGACAATTCATTGTGGGGAAGCACCAGGAGACAGCAAAGAACAAGCCACTCCAGGTGCCTCAGGGATCATACTCTGTAGTCCAGAGTGATGTTAAAATCTGCAATGGCCAATTAGGCACGCCCCAGGCAGGTGGAACAGATATGGGCTCAGTGCCTGCCTGGGTCCCCAGGAAGTGGACCCCTGGATAAGGAGGAACCCTGTACCTTCCCTCATGACACAGGGAGAGAACTACACATTCAACCACCTGGATCCCCAAGACTGAAGTGAGATTTTGGCAAGCACTTACCCTTTTACTGCATAGAACCAAACTGCTGAGTCCTGTGAGTTTGTGGCTGTTTTGCAGTTTTTCTGCCTCTGATTACCAGACTGTCACCTGTCACTTCTGATGATCACTGCCCCTGCACATAGAAGCACCTCTCTTCACTTCTAATTCACTGTGGGTTTTAATACAAGAGTGCGGCTCTTGTTGGAATGTAAGAGTCTTGAATGAGTCCACAGGCCTGCACGTAATGCAGGAATGCCTGAGATTTAGGGAAAACACTTTGTGGCATCTCTTCCGTCTTCTGGGGGAAACTTTTTGCTTCCATCCTGATGCTGAGAGCTGTGATCTAGATAGTGGAACTTACCGGATAGTATCAGGATGAATCCAAACAAAACTGAAACGATAATTTGAGGGCAACTCTTAGACAGAGATGTTTTCACAACTTCAGAGGGCAATTTGGTATTCAGGAATTATAAAACAGAGCAAATGTGAAAAACAGGTAGCTAAACAAAAACGATCCCTGCAGCTTTTTCATTTATTTAAATTATCCTGGAAAGAAATAATTTTCTGTGAAACCAACCAAGTGAAACTTTGCTGTGATCTCCCATAAACAACCTGGCCGGATCCTACTGGAGTTTCCAAAAACAACGGGTTTTTACGTTTAAAAATGATCAGAACATTCAGTACTTAACACACAAAAAAGTAGCAACCATTCTGCTTGGCACCATTTAATCAAGTGTGAGTGTCAAATCCTTTATAGCTTCAAATTAACAACAAGGAACTGTAATTTTTGTGTTTGTTTGTTTAAAAGACCAGCCGAGGTTTTTCTTTTTGCCTATTTAAGCTTCATTTAATTCAAGCTCCAATCTGCCCCTCTTTGATTGCATTTCCAAACCCTAAATAAAAGTGATAACTCTTTCTGCCAATTGTAACAAACTGCTGGTGCCAGTTATTGCTTTTCGGAAAAAAAAAAGCAAATGCAAAACCAAAAAAAAAAAAAACATATATTTTAATACTTAGCGGACAGCTTTATCCAAAAGCGGGGAGAAAACCCCGGCCTTTCAAAACCGTCCGATGTATTTGTAACAACCTCTTTACTGAGTTCATGTATCTTCTTTATTGTTCTTCATAAACAGGCTATTGGATCTCTCTAGCTTGCGATGTGAAAAATGAAAGAATTTCCTCCCATCCATGCCTCTCTTATCTCGTAATTGTTTTGTTCTGAGAGGTAGGGGAGACCCGTATAAATGTCTCTGCTATTTTATTTTGTCCTCTCCAAGCCTATGCATGCTTTTCTCCAGGGCTTTTGACTCCTTCTGTTCTGTTTCTGCCTGAACCTGGATCTACTTACTGTTCTCTGCATCAAACCCGGCTAAATTGTTTGAGATTTCATTTCTGAGGGTGATGGAAGAGAGATAAGAGTCAAAGTCATTTTAAAAGCCACTTTTTGGCATGTCTGTGCTGGGTAGTCAGAGGCAGAGGTGCTTAAGTAGCTGCTCACCTGACATCACAGAACACCTCGGCTGGGGCCTGCAAGGACATCCTCGTGCAGCAGGAGCATCCGCCACCTCCCTGCCCACTTCCTTGCGGGGGCCCTGCCCACTGGGCTTTCTTCACTTTTGCTGCAGCTTCCAAGGTTCCTCCGTCTCTCCAACTTCCATCCTTTCAGTCTTCCTCGTAAAGCTGATGTCTTCCAGAACAGGAATCACCCTTGTCAGGGACAGACAGTTCCAAGAGTCTGTTGAGGTGGGTTATTGGAGAGGAGGTGGGGTTTTGTAAATGTGGTTAATTGTCCTGCAAATGCAGGAGCTGTACACTCCAGGGAGAGGCCACGGAAAGGGGTCTGGAGGAAAACAGAATAACTATTTACTAAACCCTGATTCTTCATTGCAACAGAGCAAGCACCTCAGACCAGAGGCCCTCTGCAAGCAGCCCTGAGTATTGAAGTCGTTCTATCTAAAGAATTCCATGAACACTCATCAGCCAGGTTTTGCTGTGATAATGCTGAGTAACAAATAATCCTCAAATCTCAGTGGCTTCCAACAACAGATTCTTTCTTTTCACTCATGGGTCGGCAGGTGGACCGGGGTTAGCTGAACTTGGCTGGGCTTGGACACAGCTTGTTCCATGGGTCTCTTTATTTTGGAACTGCAACTACCTTGTCTTATGGTGGGGGCAGGAGCACCAGAGGACAAACATGGACATCTGACCCGCTCACTTTCATGCAGTGGTTGCACAGCCATGCCCAAAGTGAGTGGGGCAAATATATGCCATCAGCAAAGGAAGGAGTAATATTGAGTGAACATTTGCTCAATAATAATCTAACCTATCACAAATGCTGTACACGCACACTCACTCACACTCTCTCACACACACACATGGATCTTTACAGGCCCAGACAGAACTGCTTCAGAGAGGCACTAAGTCTTGTGAAAGAGGAATTGTCCACTCTTCCATCTGTCCCAGGTAAGACGACTTCTCAGAGCCCTACAAGGATATTTCGAAATCATTTTTGGATGCAGAGACACTTCAGGCTGAGAGCAACTTTAAATGTCATCTAGTCCCACATCCTCCCCAAGAGAAGCTTCTAGTACCAGCTCCAGTGATGGCAAGATCACTTCCTTCAAGGCACCCACCATTTGCACACAAAATGAGTCTTCTCCTCCTACAACACACAACGCCTCGGACATCTGTGGACACCTCTTAGGGATCCCCGAGCCAGTCCTTCTTCAACAGAAAGACCTTGAGCTGCCCTTCCTCAAAGCCCATGGTTTCTAGCCACACTGTCCTCCAGGCATGTGCCATTTTTTTCATGCATGACTTATTCTGTGAACCTAGAACTGTGCCCAGAGATCCAGAACACCAATCGGAGAGTGACGGGTTATACGTCTTACCCAGGTTGAGCTTAAAGTTACCTAGAGCCAAGCCGTTCTTACACCTGTTGCTCAACTATTCATCAACTCACTATTCATGGAGCACTTCTTATATGCCTTGCATCCCACTGGTTGCTGGGGACACAGTGGTGAACGACATTGACATGGTCCTCGTTCTCATGAAGAATACTTCCAGAGACAGATAATAAATAAGTACAGAAACCAAATAGATGAAATCTGAAACACATGCTATGAAGAAAAAGATCAGATGATATGGGAGGAAGGGAAGCTACTTTAAATGATGTGGCCAGGGAAGGACTCCCCAAAGAGGTAACATCTGAGCTGAGACTGGAAGCATGGGAAGGAGGCTGACCAGGGAGCATGGGAGAGGGGCATTCAGGACCCTCGCTGGGCAGGGGTCAGGCTCAGGGCTAGAAAGAGCCTGAGATGTTCAGGAAGCTGAAGGCAGATCAGAGTGGCAGGAGTGTGGTGAGCAGGAAAGGGGAGCACAAGGAGAGGACGCCGCATCGGCAGCTCTGGTCAGCTGTGAAAGATGCACAGAGCATATTCTCAGTGCCAGAAGCCACGGGTGCACTTGAAGCAGGTGAGGCCCTATGTCACTTGGATCCTGAGCAGCGTCTTCAGCATTCCCTGTGCGTGTATCCATGCAGGTCTTTGTGGAGGGGCAGCCTCACTGAAGAACTTCACGTTTGTCCCAACTGAGTTTCTTTGTCCACGTAGGCCCCTGGTCCAGCCTGTCAGTGACAAGCCAGCCTTCTCTCCAGGCTCCCTGCCCCCCAACACGGGAACAGCATTTGCTCCACAGCTTTCTCCAAGCCAAGAGGAAGTGTAACAATAAGAGGGTGAACAGCAGGCCTCGACATAGAGAAAGTATAAAAGACTGACAGCAGAACTTTAAAAGCAGAGACTTCAGGGGGCATGGTTTTCAGGACCAAACAGTTCATCTTACCCAGCAGCCCGCCAATGGCTGGGAACAGGTGCTGGGCAATGCGTCACAGGTGTGCTGGCCACACCCTCAGGGAAGGAGAAGACAGAGTGTTCATGCCAGAGGACCTGCAGCCAAATGCCCTGGTGTCTTGTCATGCCCAGCCCAGGAGGACGAGGTCTGTATGTCCTGCATCTCCAGGCCTCTTCAGCATGTTGTTTGGGACTACCTGCTCAGCAGGCTACGACTGTGCCCGGATTGCTTCACCTCCGCCTTCTCTCTCACCATTAACATGGGCTGCTGTGTAAGTATGGGTGATATGGAGAGGGTGCGTGGAGACCAGAGGGCCAGTGAGGAAGTAGGCAGTCCTCAGAGAGCAGCTCGGTGGCCAAGAAGACTTGGGATTCAGAGCCCTGGAGATAAAGGTGGAGCCGTCTGCACAGATGAGGCATGGGAGGAAGGGCTGCGGCAGCTAGAGGCTAACAGCACATAGTAAGGAAGGCTCTCGGGTACACAGGGAGAATGCCGGGAGGCCCCCGAGAAGCTCAGCTGACCAAAGACACCCTTCCCAACTGAAACCTCAGAATTCGAAACCACAGATTCAGGAGAGCCTGTTGCAGTATAATCCTATTGTTAAAAGTACATTATATAGGCCGCCTGTAATCCCAGCACTTTGGGAAGCCAAGGTGGGCAAATGGCTTGAACCCAGGAGTTTGAGACCAGCCTGGGCAACACAGTGAAGCCTAATCTCTACTAAAAATATTTTTTAAATAATTCAGGAGTGGTGGTGTGCACCTGTAGCTACTTGAGAGTCTGAGGTAGGAGGACCGTTTGAGCCCAGGGGGTGGAAGTTACACTGCGCTGTGATTGCACCACTGCACTCCAGTCTGGGTGAGAAAGCAAGACCCTATTTCCAAAAAAAAGTGTCTTATATATTAATATAATAAGTATTTATGTGTGCATATATACAGAAGAGGAAAATGTCTGGCAGATATTTACCGATGGTTTATCCTCTTCTGAGTTCATTTATTCCCTTCAATACTTATAAAGACCTTTCATATTAGAAACTGTACTGAAACTCAGTGTGAAAATGTTATTAATTTGATATAACTAATTTAATTTTTTCTTCATTCCTTTTTTATGTATATTCGTATTTTCTCAGTTTTAAAGAATAATGATAACGCACCAAAGAAAAAGCTTCAAAACCAGGTCCCTAGGCCCCGGGGCAGACTCTCTGCCCACCTCTCCTGCTTCCTTCTCCCCAGCTCCTCTCTCCCCAGCTCCTCCCCTCCAGGCCAGGCACCCTGTTTGAGAATCTTCAGACTTCTGCAGGAGCATTTGCACCTGAAGTTCCCGTTGCATTTTTTTCCCTTCTGATCCCCACATCCCCTTGGAGCTCAGATGAAGCCCCACCTGGCCTCTCCAAGTCCCAGGACTCCCCAGCGTTGGGGTCTGGACAGTTGTGCAGGGCCCTGTCATCTTGCAGAGGTGATATCGCTCTCAGTTCACGCAGCACCAAAGAGGCAGTAAAGGAGATAAATGGAATTTCTGCTCAATGAGTTGATGATAATAATAAATAAGGCCTTTTCTCCAAAGACTTGAAATCTGTTGGCTCATTTCAATGCACAAAATTATTCGTTTAAAGAATCCTCCCCACAGACTTGAAATAGGTGGGGGATTAGTAATCATTAACCCCATTTTGCAGATGGAGAAACCAGGACCCAGCGGGAGCTGGAGCCCATAATGACCGACAAAGCAGGTGCCCTGACTCCCTGGCCAGCACCCTATTTGGACAGGGTACAGTCACAGTCCCAAGCTGCCACTGTAGGCACAGGACCAGAAAGCCATTCCTAGATCCTCAGGAATCGATGCTGAATCCACCACCCAGCTTACGAAGCGCTTCCTTCCTCTGACTCAGAGCTCCCTAAGGACCAGACCAGCATCTTCTCTTCCCTTTCTCTATCCTTCCAAGACTGAGCAAAGCAAAGGCAAGGCCCAGAATCCCCTTCTGCCTCCCCCCGCCACTGAATGTGCTAAGAACAGGGTTCCCTGAAGGCCCCAGGCCCTTGGGGATGGTTGACCCACGGATCAGCTGAATCTCGGCAGGACAACGTCTCTGGTCCAGGCACTTTTATTTTCTGGAAGAATCCTGCCTACCCAGGGAGACTGAGAAGCAGCCATGTGGCTCGGAGCAGGGAGAGGACATCCTTCTCCTGCTCTGCCTTTGACTGTCAGAGCTTCCAGCCTCCGGGTAACCATGGTAATCGGCAGCATTAACCGCAGCAGTGACAGGAGCCTCAGCAGGCCCACTCTGACCTGCTCCACTGCAGATGGTGCGCCGCCGGCTTCCCGCAGCTTCGGTGGGGAGCTGTGACCGGCTGCCAGGCCTCTGGTGCACTCACCTGCACACCTACTACCTGGGCCCAGAGGTTGCAAAGGGTGGTCTGTCTCCCAGACCCAAGAGTCAATGCTAGAGAGAAAAGGGGCCTCAAACCTCCTGCAACCCTTCACAAGGCCTGGTCAGAAGAGGTCTAGGATGCAGTCCAAAAGCATAGTTGCCATGTCAGTGGGGGCTGTGAGCCTGGGCTTTTTCTCTGGACCCACCACATTTCCAGTCTTAGTTCTGCCACCAAAGGTGGCAGCCATCCTCCAGTCACCTCAGGAGGCCAATCCGACCTGAACCAGTGAGGGCCTCTCATGTCAGAAATTGGGGCCATCCACAGTCATCTTCTGCTCCCTTTACCTAAGGGCCATGCCGAGGAAGCCACAGCAGAGCCATTCTTGACCAGCTGGGCGCTGCCACCCACTCACCCCACCGGGCCTATCAGCTCCACTGGCCCATGTGTTTCCAGGTCTCTGACACCAGCTCCATGTCCTGCCAGCCTGATCGTTCTTATTCCTGAGTCCCCTTTCCTCCTTTTAAGCACTGAACGAATCCCAAACCTGAGCCCCTGCCCAGAACCCTGGGGTCTGTCCTTTGCAGCTCTGAGGGCCAGACGGGACTGCACAAAACAAAACCAAGGCCTTCTACATTTCCCAGGTCCTTGAGTGCTTCTCTCTGCTCCCAGCCTCCCTGCCCTCCGGAGGCCAGCCCCGGGGTACACAGGGGTTGCACAGGCCAGAGACCACATCCTGGATTCCAGACCCACGCGGCTGGAACGGGCTCCGCAAATTCTGCCAAACTATGCGAAGCATTCTTAGGTCCAGCTTCTTCTGAGAAATCTCAAAATGGAGAGGGCAAAGGCAAAGAGAGTGAGTTTCCCAGGAAGCCCCAAAGCCCTGGCTTCCGCCCAAACTGGTTTGCGGCCCTGGGAGTCCGTGCTGGGGACGGAGAACGACGTGGCACTCCCTCTAGCGGCAAACGGCTCGCACAGAGCCCAGCATCTCTGCGGCCGGAGCCTCGCCTGCCGCACGCTCTCCTGCCAGGGCCACGCAGCCTGCCCTCCTCTCCCGGGGAGGCGAGACCTGCTTAGCAACTCCCCTGTGCCCATGCAAGAGAGGCTGTCGGGGGAGGAGATCCCCCTCCGGCCTCAAAGCAATTCCCAGCCAGGCCTTTACAGCTGCATCCCGGCGCCTGGGAGGGAGGTCACCACGCTGCCTTCTGCCTTGATTAGGCCGGTAACAGTCAGGAAAGCCCTGGGGTTCACCCAACCCAGCTGTCTACAGACAAATCACAGGCTCGGAGCTGCTTCACCAAGCCGAGCACAGTCTCCTGTTTCCAGCACTGACTTCCCAGGAAGCCTGGCCGGTTGCCCTGCCGCATCTGGACCTTCCTCACCCTCTGACACCCCTGCTAGGATTCCATGGTTAGCTCCTGTGCCCCCCACCCCACTCTTTGGGGACACATGTTCTTACGCATCTCTGTATCCCAGCACCCCGTACAGTAATTGTCTATTGAATTCATATAAGAATGAAGAAATAAAACAGTATTTGCTGTAACAAAAGACGTTTCTCCAAGCAGAGAGTTCTTCACCAGAATCCCCAGGAGGCTCTGTCTGCACCCAGGGAGCTCCATGAGGTCTTCACCGGGCTCCTCCCTTTGTTCCACCCTGTCCCGCCCCAACTAAACTTAGTTCCTTGAAGATAAAGGCTAAGTCTAATCCATCTCTGGTCCAGAGTCCTGAAATACACTGAGAAACATTTAAAGGAGGGAGGAAGCGAGGAAGAGATGGAAGGGGAAAGAGAGGGAGGATGGACCCTAATCAAAGTGGGCATTTGACACAAAGCCAATCAATCTCCTTGGCCTGTTTAGCCATTCTGTCTGTCATCAGAGAGCAAGGGTGCTCTTAATTCCATTAATTAATTAATTTTAATTGTAACAGTTTTACTGAAATATAATTCACATATCATTAGAATTCACCCATTTAAAATACAAGTTGACTGTGCACGGTGGCTCATGCCTGTAATCTTAGCACTTTGGGAGGCCAAGGCGGGCAGATCACCTGAGGTCGGGAGCTCGAGACCAGCCTGACCAACAAGGAGAAACCTCGTCTCTACTAAAAATACAAAATTAGCCTTGCGTGGTGGCGCATGCCTATAATCCCAGCTATTCGTGAGGCTTAGGCAGGAGAATTGCTTGAACCAGGGAGGCGGAGGTTGTGGTGAACCAAGATCGCATCATTGCACTCCAGTCTGGGCAACAAGAGCGAAACTCTGTCTCAAAAAATAAAACAGAATAAAATACAAGTCAGTGGTTTTGAGTGTATTCAAAAAGTTGCACATTCATCAACACCATTTTGGAACATTTTCATTACCTCCAAACATCCACTAGCAGTCGCTTCCCATTCCCTCCAAACCCCTCAGTCCAAGGCAACCACTCTTCTACTCTCTGTCTCTGGATTGGCCTATTCCAGACATTTCATAAAGTGGAATCTCACAATCTATGTTCTTTTGTGACTGGCTTCTTTCACTTAGCAGAATGTTTTCAAGGTTCTTCCATGGTGTCCATGTATCAGTAATCCATTTATTTTTATTGCCGAATATTATGTGATAAATACATGGGGTTTTGGGTTTTGTTTTTTTTTTTTTTTGAAACGGAGTCTCACTCTGTCTCCAGGCTGGAGTGCAGTGGCGCGATCTCAGCTCACTGCAACCTGCAAGCTGTACATGTTATTTTTGCATGATAGACATTTGGGTTGTTTCCACTTTTCAGAATTATGAATAATTTTATTTTTATGGTATTAAAAAATTGTTTGAAGCTTTCCCTGCTTCCAAAGAAGATCTATGATAGTCTATCATAAAAATGGTGAAAACATAATAAAATATTACACTATTCATATGGACATTAATATTTAATATTGAGCTTCCTCTGTGTCAGGCAGGGCAGCAGATGTTTTCACATAACATTATCTATTTTTAACAGAACATTTTGAGCTAATTTTTGCATGACAATTGAGATCCAAGTTTACCTTTAAGCTTCTTAGCGGCCAAGGCAAGAAAGGAAGTATTAGAAAATATATATTACAAAGTTGTCCCATTGTCACCACTGTGGGGCTGGAAACTCTACTTCTAGAATTAGGAGAGCAGGGCTGCTTTTTTGTTTTCAACCAAGCATAACACCATTTTCCTACACATTTGTTTCTCCACCTGGACTCAGCTAATCACTGACATTGTTGATATTATTTGCTAGCACATGTACAACCTACAGAGCAAATTTTTTTTTTTTTTTTTTTTTTTTTTTTGAGATGGAGTCTGGCTCTGTTGCCAGGCGGGAGTGCAGTGGCACAATCTCGGCTCACTGCAACATCCGCCTCCCAGGTTCAAGCGATTCTCCTGCCTCAGCCTCCCAACCCAGTGGCTGGGACTACAGGTGCGTGCCACCACACCCAGCTAATTTTTGTATTTTTAGTAGAGACGGAGTTTCACCATGTTGGCCAAGACGGTCTCGATCACTTGACCTTGTGATCCCCCCGCCTCAGCCTCCCATGGGATTACAGCCATGAGCCACCGCACCTGGCCCCTACACAGTACTTTCATGCCCATGATCTTTTTTAACTCAGTGTAGTAAACTGGGCGGTATTACTAGCCCTGTTCTGCAGGTCTTCAGAGTTGATTCAACATATGTTTATTACAAGGTGAATACTGTGAGCCATGCCCTCTGCTAGGCCTATTATTTTTATGGTATTAAAAAAAATTGTTTGAAGCTTTCCCTACTTCCAAAGAGGGTCTGGGTAGTCTACCATAAAAAATGGTAAAGACATACTAAAATCTTACACTATTCATATGGACATTGATATTTAATATTGAGCTTTCTCGGCTCACTGCAACCTCTGCCTCCTGGCTTCAAGTGATTCTCCTGCCTCAGCTTCCCAACCGAGTAGCTGGGACTACAGGCATGTGCCACCACAACCAGCTAATTTTTGTATTTTTAGTAGAGATGGAGTTTCACCATGTGGGCCAGGATGGTCTCAATCACTTGGGGTATCATGGTGAACAAGATGAATACAGCCTTGCCCTTTGGAACTTATGTATGATCCAGGGACGAAGCATGGCCCTAATAGGGACAACTCGGTATTTCCAAAATTAAAGAGCTGCAAGGAAAAGGAAAAGGGAGCTGCAATGAGGAGCCTCAAAGAGGGCAGAGAACATGCTCACATAAGTGGTCAGGGAAGCCCCAGGAAGGAGGTAGCTTGGAAGTTGAGACCCTAAGAAGGAGCCAGCCATCTGGTCAGAGGGAGGGTGGTATTTATGGCGCAGGGAATGGCATGAGCAAGAGCTCTGGGGTGAAAGGGAGCCTGGTGTGGTCCAGGAACAGGGAAAAGCATTGAGGCTAGACTGTGGGGAAAGGGCAGGAGACACAAGACAGGGTTGCAGAGATCCACAGGTGCCTCATGGATCAAGACAGCGAGCTGGAATTTTACTCAGGTACAACAGGAATTCAGTGGGAAGTTTTGTAAAGGAGAGTGATGGGAACTGATTTAAGTTTTGAAAAGACTGTTGTGTGGAGACTGAATTGAAAATCAAGAGAAGACAAAGGAAACCCTGCTGGGAGGCTCTCCTGTGTCCAGAAGGGATGCCTGTGGGGGATGGTGGTCAAGTTGGAGAGAAGTGAGGAGACTCAACATATATGGTGGAAGTAAAAAGAACCAGACTACCTGGGAAATTGCTCATGGGGCAGAAAGAAAACCTAAAGAAGAGGGAAGCATCGCAGACAGCTCCCAGATTTTAGTTTATGGAACTAGGTAAAAGATAGCACCAACTACTGAGGTGGAAAGAATGGAACAGGTATGGGGAAAGATCCAGAGTTCTATTAGAGATACGCCTGGTTTAAGTCATGTGTGCAACACCTGCATGCAGCTGCCAAGCAGGCCACTGGATATAAGAGGCTGGAGAGCTAAGAGGAGGCCTTCCTGGAGATGCAAATTAGGGACTGTCAGAATACAAGTGACATTTGCAGGCTTGGGTATGGATGAGATCACCTGGGGAGATCTTTGAAGCTTATGAAGCTTTTCTCTATAGCTCTACCTCCCAGGTACCAAAACAATAAGTCAGTTCTGCCCATTTGGAGGGAGAAAAAAATTCCCAGATGAGTCTAGCCTTTTGGTGCGTGTAAATTAATGAGTTTGATGGAGCCATCTTTTCTCCAGTCAGTTACGGGTTCATTTCCATGCATGCCCACACACAAATCAGCACTCATGACCCCCGAGGAGCCAGGCCCTCACCAAGTGGACAACTCAGTACTTCCAAAATGTGAAGTGCTGCAAGGAAAAGGAAGAATGAGATGCAACGAGGAACCTCAAAGTGGGCAGACAACATGCTCACATGAGTGGTCAGGGAAGTCCCAGCAAGGAGGTGGCCTGGAAGCTGAGACTCTAAGGAGTCAGCCATGCAGTCAGAGGGAGGATGATATTTATGGCGCAGGGAATGGCATGAGCAAGAGCTCCAAGGTAAAAAGAGCCTGGTGTGGTCCAGGAACTGGGAAAGAAGAGGGATACTTGGGCAGGCAGCCAGACTTGGGTTAGCAAGGGAGTTAGTCCCCAACATGGGAAGAAATGTTCCAATCCAGCAGTTACATTGTATGTCAACAGGCTACCACTGCAGCAGAAACGTTGCAGCACAACCACTACCAACCACCAATGCAGACTGCAATGATGCTCTCAAGACTATATAAGAAGGTGAGAGATTAAGCTCCCTGTATTCACACTCAGCTGCAGAGGCGAAGGAAGAAGCTCCATCCATATGTCACACCCCAGCCTGGGTGAGAGAGCAAGACCCTATCTCAAAAAAAAAAAAAATCTTATATATGAATATAACAAGTATTTATACCTGCATATATACGGAAGAGGGAAATGACTGGCAGATATTTAGCAATGGCTTATCCTCTTCTGAGTTCATTCAATCCCTTTGATACTTATAAAGACCTCCATATTAGACACTGTACTGAAACTCAGTGTCAAATGTTGTTAATTTATATAGCTAATTTAATTTTTCTTCATTCCTCTTTTTATGTTATCCGTATTTTCTCAGTTTTAAAGAATAATGATAACTTACCAGAGAAAAAGCTTCAGGCCAGGTGTGGTGGTTCACACCTGTAATCCCACCACTTTGGGAGGCCAAGGCAGGTGGATCACAAGGTCAGGAGTCTGAGACCAGCCTGGACAATATGGTGAAACTCCATCTCTACTAAAAATACAAAAGTTAGCTGGCCGTGGTGGCAGACACTTGTAATCCCAGCTACTCAGGAGGCTGAGGCAGGAGAATTGCTTGAACCCTGGAGGCAGAGGTTGCAGTGAGCTGAGATCACGCCACTGCACTCAAGCCTGGGCAACAGAGCGAGGCTCTGTCTCAAAAAAAAGAAAGAAAGGAAGAAAGGAAGAAAGGAAGAAAGGAAGAAAGGAAGAAAGGAAGAAAGGAAGAAAGGAAGAAAGAAAGAAAGAAAGAAAGAAAGAAAGAAAGAAAGAAAGAAAGAAAGAAAATTTCGAGAGCAGACCCCTCAGCACCCATCATCCCCATCGTCATCCTCGTCACCATCACTTCGCTAATAAAAGGATTGTTTTGTCCACCAAAACCTACGGAAAACTTCCCAAGTTTTATTTTTCTGGAAAATCAACATATACTAAAGAATTTGCTCAGGGTCCACTGAGGAAAGATAGTATATTGCTGTATTTCTGAGACATGTTTCTTTCTTTTTTTTTTTTTTTTTTTTTTTGATGATTTTACCAGAAAACCTGGGTAGAAAACAAAAGACTTCTCAAGAATCCCATTCCAGAGGTAAAGATGCTAACTTCTGCTGTTTGTGAATGGGGTGACTTGGCCTTCTGTCTCAGCCACAGAGACCCTGTGATGCGGGGAGTGTGGGCTACCAGTACAAGCTGAGCGACGGGAGAATAAATTAGCAGGGATTCGGCTTTGTCCAGTCGTTTCTCAATGATGAGGGTGATTCAGATATACAAGAACTAGTGTCAGTTGGGTTTTAATTTATGGAGGGAAAGAAAGATGCCATCCATTACCTAGTTGTCTGTTATGGATCAGGATGATGGGCCAGCGGCCAAAGTGGACGGCAGGAGCACAGGGAGGAGAGGGACACCCTGGCCTCATCTCAGGACAGACAAAGCACAACGGAGGCCAAGGCAGGGGCCCAGCAGAACCAGCAGCAGAGCTAGCCTATGAGCTCTCAAGGCCAAGTGCTTCCAAATCCAGTTCGGCAGGAGTGCTGCGGGGAGGCAGCACGGCAGGATTCCAGAGGCAAGCCCCAGAAGGGTGAAGACCTAGGGTTGAAAGGGCCCTGGATGATTCTGAGCGAGGATGGAGGGTGCATCGCCAGCGGGAAGGGGCTGAGCAAAGCTCCAAAGCTAGAAGGTAGTGGTGCGTTTTGGGGCAGCGGGAAGAGCAAGGTTGGGAGGGCCCAGAAGGGAAGGGTGGGATGTGGCAGGTGGAACAATGAGGTGAGAACTAGAAGGAGGGTACTGTCCTCAGATGGAAGCCCATCTGACCGGAAGCCATGTGGCTGTATCTTTTCACCCTAGGACCCCACCAGGAGTCCCTCAACAGGCCCAGATGAACTCTGTTCTGACTCCACATTCACTCTTCAAACACAGGAATGTGACCATAGACAAGCTGGTTTAAGTTTTAATGTAACCCGCCAAACCAATTCCCAGGGAGAACTGATTCTTATAAAGTCTTGGCATTTACCACCCACTATTCATCTTTATTTTAAAAGATCCTAAGAAGTCCACAAATTGCAGGGTGCAGAATACCTCAGGTTCTGTTTACTCCAGGGTTGGCCCTAAATTAACAAAAACTTGTTTTACTTAAAAACATTCTGAAGAGTGTTCTTTCAGGATTTCCTGGCTTAACTGCATGTAAAGAGAGATTCAGAAATGAAAATAGTAAGTACGAAACCTTATCCATTACTTAACAACCCAATCTTCGGCAAATTTCTGTTGTAAGTGGGCTGGGCCCATAAGAAAAGCTGAGCCTGGAAAAGTGGCCTGAGGCATTGAGGTCACTCTTGTGGCTTGACTGCAGGTTATGCTGTGGCCAAGTGGAGAAGGGAGATGGCCCAGCCAGGCACAGCTGGGGCTTCAGAGAAGTCATCCAAAGTCCAGGGGGCTTGTCAATCGATGCTGACTGACCTTGATGTTATAAAGTGCCATGATATTTTAGGGGTGACGTGGAAAAAAATGGAATTACTTTTGGAAATGTAATTTCACTCATCCAGTTTTTTTTTTCCTTTTCCCTGAATCTCTTCTTCCAGACTACACTAAAAAAGTATGCTCCCCAGAGAAGGTGGAGGAAGACATCGATGAAGGTCACAGAGTTTAGAAGCAGAATATGACATACAGATGCTCCCAGCTAACCAAAAATGAAATAGAACATCCTTCCACTGCTAGTGGAAGAGCCAGGAGAGAGAAAATGAAAGGGAAAGAGGTCAGATAGGAATTTCTGGCTCTCTCCAGTGGTTGCAACCTCTGGGGGTAGAAAAGAAATTGATAGCGTCAGACAGGTTTGCAGGGAAATGCCAGTACATAGCTGCTCATGCCTGGCTTCCCTGCATATCCTAGGAAAATCAGAGGGGCCTCAAAAAAACCTTCTGTTGGGCAAGGTGTCTACCATGGTACAGGGTGGCAAATTAGAAATGACCAAGGGAGTGGTCTAGGTGGCCACAGACGACACCCCCCCCCACTGTCCTCCTATCCTAGGAGTGCGACATAGGAATCTAGAAGCTCCCTCATGCCAAGCTCCCAGCATCATTCACCAAGCTCAGCCTGAACCAAGAAAACAGACTACAGGATCCCCCCAGGAGTGGGCACTTTAGCAGTGGAGCTAGCGAGGACAGAGCTGCCCTGGGACAAGCAGCGGTGAGCAGGTCAGCCAGAGGACAGCGCCCAGGCAGACAAGCCCATCAAAGCCAGAACCCAGACGTCCTCTTGGGAAAGTGGGGGAGGAGAAGAGCCTGCTTGAGAGGGGAATCACAGACCTGAAAAAGAATACGAATTTTCATTGGTTTATTATTTACTGGGTCATGGGGGCTCTTTTAAGCTAGAAGAAAGAATGCTACCTTCTATTGTCAAAGAGAAAGGAAGTTTTTGGTGGTAGTGCTGGTAGTGGTATTTGTGTTTTTGTTATCATTTCTATTTTTCCTGCCATCAGCAAGAAAGTAAGATCAAACCAGTTCTGGAAGATTAAAACAGCAATGTTTTTCTGTACATGCCAATATTTAACTGCTAAATTTGAGCCCCTCTACAACATACAATTGTCTTTTTTTCTTTCTTTCTTTCTTTCTTTGAGATGGGGTCTCTCTATCACCTAGGCTGGAGTACAGTAGTGTGATCTTGGCTCACTGCAAACTCTGCCTCCCAGATTCAAACAATTCTCCCTCAGACTCTCAGGAAGCTGGGATTACAGGCATGCGCCACCACGCCCAGTTAATTTTTGTATTTTTAATAGAGATGGGGTTTCAGCATGTTGGCCAGGCTGGTCTCGAACTCCTGACCTGACCTCAAGTGATCCGTCCACCTCAGCCTCCCAAAATGCTGGGATTACAGGTATGAGCCACCATGCCCGGCCCCTACAATTGTCTAAAGGGTCTCTAAGGAATAGGCACACACTGCAGATGGACTCTCAAGACAGTGGCAACTCACGAAGTCCAGTTGGTAGCAGCCATTTCATCCCAGTGTGAGTCCAGCTCTGTTGAAGGAAGACTCTAGCAGCAGCCACAGCTGAAGGACAGGGCCCAGCACTTAGCAGAGTGGCCTGCAAGGGCTGGAAATGATATCCAGCACCAACCAAGGAGAAATGAGGTTCTGGACAGGAAAACCAGTGCAGACTACCCAGCTTCTGGTCTAGAGAGGCTAAAGGTTTCATGGAAAACACTAACTCTGGGGATTGTCCTCTGCTGGACATTCTCAGCAAGAATAACTTCAGCCTGCCTGCTGCCCTCCCGCGTGACCAGGCTCGACTCCTTGGGGAACCATGGCTGTTCATTCCCCAAGGATGCCAGCCTCATTGCTCTCCCACTTCATACAATGAGAAGAGATAATGGACTCAAAAGCACGTCATGAACTGCAAAGGGCTGCACAAAAGCTGGCATGGTTATTAATATTAGCCGTGTTTCTTTTTCTCCAAGAGAGGGAGATGGCAGCATTTATGTGTCGGTAAATCTCAAAAGGCGTCCTGCCTGGACCTTCTTCTCCTTCTCTCCTTTGGCCTGTGAACTTCTCAGTCTGACCCAATAAGTCATTCTGATGGAGGTGTTGTTCATTATCATGAACAGAGAGTTCACGCCTATCTCAGCACCCAGGACACAGGAGGCCTTTGCTCAGTACATGCTGGTGGAACTGAACAGAACTAAAAGAGATGCTACTCCTGTACTGATGTGAAAAAGCCTGGGCAAGCGTATTCTGACAACAAGCAGGTACTTCATGAGACAGCATTTCATCATTCTTCTGTGAACCTTATCTCTGGAGTGTTCCAGAGGGCAGGACCCATTTCTTCTGCATATCTCAAACCACCAGTGTCCATCCCAGGCCTCCAGCCTTGTTTGGTGAAGGAGTGCTCAATCGATCATCCAAGTGATTGCTCAATTGAAGATATGTTAGTCAAAATTCATAAATCAATCCATGGGCCCACGTCCCAGATATTGCAGAAGAGGTGTGGGGCTGAGGGCCAGGAGACCACAGTTCTGGCTCTTAACTGCCACAGGTTTAATGTGTGGCTTTGGAAAAGTCACCTCCCTTCTTTGGGCTCTGGTTTATTCATATGTAAATTCAGGAAAGAGGATTTTAAAAATCTTTTGATTGTGTGAATCCATATTCTGTCATTTTTATCTACCCCCTGCCCCACCCTCCTAGGCAACGTGAACAAAACAAAACCAGATAAAATCATCTCCAGCAATTTCACACAAAAAAGAGCTGCCCTCTTCTTAATGAGATTCCAATGAGGTTAAGACTAGTTTTCATTAGATTCTGCAACTGTTTAACGCCATTAGAATGTTGTTTGTAGAATGATTTTTAAATGTGAGTAAAATGTAAGTAAATGATGCATTTAAATCTGAATCCAAAGAGGTGACAAGGCCACTAGGAGGCCGCAGCACGTGGTCAAGCAGGAGAGGCAGGGGCAGCAGGAAATGGACCTAGGGCATGAGGGGATGCATCAGGAGACTTGCCACACACAGCCTCAAGGGTGGGAGCAAAGAATAGAGGCTGATGAATCCGGGCCTCTGTCTCTAACTGCAACAACCTATGAGTCCCTCTAATTCATGTGAAATCCCAATTTTCAAAAAATAGCAACACAATTCGTGTTAAATTTTTACTCAGCACAGCTTAATCTTGAATCTTTGATGATTTGAAATCATGCAACTTTCAATTATTGTGGCACATGCAGGTTTATACACACACACACACACACACACTTCTCCCTCCCTCTCCAGAAATCATTAGATGTTTTGGTCTTAACGATGTGGAGAAATAAAAAAGCACTAGACTTGAGCTGCTACCCCGACTCTGCCATAAGAAGCCATAGCACAATGTCTGGAAAGCAGTGTGAGTGCATACCCAGCGAATGTTAGCGACGATGCTGCTGCTGATTATGATGATGATGGAGATGTTGATGGCAATGTTTACAACTATGACAGGAGAAGTACGGAAGTACCAGGAACACCCAACTCAGACTAGAAGTTAGTGAGCCCTTTCTGGAGGGAGTGACATTTGGCCAAGCAAAGAGGAGAGAAGGGTCCCCACTCACACACAGGCCGGGGTGGCTGTGCATTTCTTCCAGCAGAACTCACCATGGGCGTAACCCTAACCTGGTGACTGAGCGCTCCTCCTAGCAACTGTCTCTGTCCAAAATTTGGACTTCAGCCCTTCTTGCCCCATTTCTAGGCTCACCTCACCTTCCCCACTTGACTCTCAGTGGTGCTGAATGTGTGCTCCCTGGAAGCTCTTTTTAAAAAATAAATCTTTAAGGTGAGTTTGTTTCGTGGGCATTTGTCTCTTTCTCCAGTAGCAACTCATTTAATCATGAACAGCCTTGCAACGTTAGTAACATTAGCATCCTCACCATACATGTAAAATGGTTAGGAGTGGCATGAGCTGGATAACTGAATACTCTCCTAAAGAAGAGGAAACTAAGGCATGAGTAGGTGAAGTACGTTGCCCATGTTGACACAGCCTAGAGTAAGTTGCAGGGCTGAGGTATAAACCCAATTCTGTCTGTCTCCTAAGTCTGTGAGTTAGAACAATGTCTCATTCTCAACACCCTTTATTCTAAGGATTTCAGGCTGTCTTACCTGCAAAGCTGTAAGCTCTGCAAGGTCAGAGACATTGCCTGTTTTGCTCACTGCTGTATCCCTTAGCACAGTACTTGGCTAGGGTATTCAGCAGTGTCTCAACAAATATTTGTTGAATGAATATATAATGCCATCCACCTTAGGAGGTGATAAAGGGAAGCAAATGTGTTTCTGTGATGCTTAAATTATATATCTATGAAAGTAAAAGGTATTTGAAGTACAGTTTTTAGCAACTAAATTAGTCAGGATCTGAACAAGAAGCAGCAGCCCTCCAAGTCTCCATACAGAGGGGACATAATAACACTTATTGATATTACACATGATGAAGAAGCTGGAGAGAGAGCAGCGGTGCCAGGAGCTCTAGAGATGAGCACGACAAGAAACGACTACCACCCTTTGGATGGAGGAACAAAGAAAAGCCACAAAGTTGCCCAGGTCAGGGGGCTGGAATCACCTGGTAGGTAGACAGTGAGTCCATCCACAAGGAGCTGGGGCCATGGACACTGCTGCTTCTGCCAAGGACTCCATCTAAGGCAAGGAGAAAAGGAGAGAAATGCACTGGCTTCTCCCTGCCTCTTGCTGTCAGTCTCCTTCCAGGGCTTTTCATTGCCCAAACCAGCTAGAAGTCCACAGACGGGGGAGTCTGGAAGAGCATTCAACCTATGCCACTGCCCACGGTGACATGGAGCTGGGCAGGGGAGGGGAGGAAACCGGCTCAGGACAGCACAGAGGTGGATTCTGAACCTAAGATTTGAAAACTATCACGGGGAAAAGGAAGGGTCAGAGTTTTTAAGACATTTCTTATATGACAGCATATTATATTCAGGAATATCCAGAAGAGGATGTTTTGGACAAATTGGAGAAGTGGCCACCTCTGGCTTTGAAATTCCCAACTGAAATGGGTGAATGATGCAGGTTTGGGAACGGGGAGCAGGTGCAGCGTGAGATGTTTTCTCTCATTCTTCATTCCACTGGGATGTTGGTCCCCTTGAGACCCACTGCCCGGGCCATTGCCTGTTCACAAAGACAGCCTTAGCCTGGTCCCTTTAGCTCCCTCCTGCTTACAAACTGGCTGCACAGCCACAAGGCTAACTGACTTAGCAGAGGGAGTTCTATGGCCCCAAGTAAAGACCTCTGGCTCAGAGCAGGCTAAATGCCTCGTTTCACCAAGGTTCCCCAGTCCAAGTCATGGAAGATAGATTGACCACCAGAGCAGGAAAGACCCAATGAGCTTGTCTGGTTCTAACTCACTCTCCACCTCTACCTACCTCCTATTCCAAATGCAGACACTGAGAGCCAGAGATTGAAAGAGGTTGGACCACAGTCACATGGCTCCCAGGGGAGGAGGGACAGACGTGTGTGTGTGTGCGCGCTTGAAACTGAATGTTTCACAATATAAAAGTGAAAGACTATAAAACCTTGAAAGTTGGAGAATTGGTGTTATGGTAAACTGAGTGATTTGATTAAAAATGATCATACTTGGCACATTAATCTCAATTTTTAAATATTTATAGTTAATGCATACAAATCATACTCAACAGAGCTTAACAATTTATTTTTGATGATGCTAAAGACACCAAAGACCTTGCCAGCCCTCCGTTGGGGATGCCTCAAAAAGATGCAGGAGATATAGCTAAATGTGCGATGGCCTCAGGACATGTCCTGGAAACCACTTTTAAAAATAAATCTCTGGAGACTTTGCCTTCTGTCTATGACAGAGTAGCTTGTGTCAGGTTAACCATCCTGCAGAGAACAACTATAAAAGCTAAATATATTTCAGAAAACAGCTGTTAAGAGTCATCAGAGAGTAACAAAGGCAGCCAGGACTTTAGGGGCCAAGATCCTGGAGTGAAGGGAAATGCAGTGAGTAAATCCTCCATTTCCCCCACGTTTTCCCCTCAGGGCATTTGCCGGCTCTCAAAGGATGTCATTGAGACAGAGCAGAAACATTGGCCTAGACCTGCATCAGCCTTGCTAATCTGGACAGACAAAAATTAGAGTTCAAAGCTACCAAGGTGACCAGAATATTAGGGACCCTTATCCTGGAGAAAGAGGCTTTATAGAAATGAGCTAGGCATTCTGCGTATGATTCCCCCTCAAGGGATTCTCTCATTCCTCACATTGCATTTGATGGGCAAGAAACCAGGAAACTGAGCCATAAATAGGCTGAAACCCAGCAGAGTTTGAGCAATCTCAAAGTAATGGGGAGAAAATATACTGAAGTTCAGGGCCCACAGAGAAGGAGAGATGTTGGTAAATAACCTAGATTTTCCATTGAGACAACAGAAGGATTATACTGTAGATGGACACTAAGAGTAAAACCAAGCCAGACGTACACCATCCCTCACAAAGCCTAAAACTCAGTCTCAAAATATCTCAATTCATGATTAGATCAAGGTGATTTGCCCCCTCTTTAACTGCTGCTAGGGAAAAAATAAACACCTCTGTAAAGGAAAGCAACATCATCCAGAGCCTCAGCAATGTTTCATTCACAATATCCAGTATTCAATCAAAAATCACCCAGCATTCCAGGAGACATGAAATGAAGTCAAGTTTAAAAAGGAGAGAGAATTTAGACAGATATAGGTGGCCCAGATACTAGAGTTAACAACAAAGACAGTATTAATAGTTTATTAATATGAATAAATATTTTCATCAAAAGTAGATGAAAAGGTAGAGAATTGGAATCTATCTAAGAAGAAACAAATAGGAACTGAGAAAGACAATAACTAAAATTAAAAATTCAACACAGGTAGGGTGCAGTGGCTCACAGCTGTAATCCCAGAACTCTGGGAGGCGCAAGGAGGATGACTGCTTGAGGCCAGGAGTTCAAGACCAGCCTAGGCAGTATACTGAGACCCCCATCTCTACTTTTTAAAAAATTTAAAAATTAGCTGAGTGTGGTGGCACACACCTGTAATCCTAGCTGTTGGGGAGGCTGAGATGGGAGGATTGCTTGAGCCCAGGAGTTCAAGACTAAAATGACCTATGATTACACCACTATACTCCAGCCTGGGTGACACAGCAAGACTCTGTCTTGAAGGAAAGAGAGAGAAAGAGAGAGAGAGACAGAGAGAGAGCATGAGAGAGAAGCGAGGGAGGGAGGGAGAGAAGGAGGGAGGGAGGAAGGAAGGAAGGAAGGAAGGAAGGAAGGAAGGAAGGAAGGAAGGAGAAAGAAAGACAGACAGACAGAAAGAAAGAAAGAAAGAAGAAAGAAAGAAAGAAATTCAATAGATGGATTTAAGAGCAGAAGAAAGGATTAGCAAATTAGCAATTAGGTCAGTAGAAAAATAACCAAATTAAAGCAGAAGGAAAAAAGATTAAACACATATGTATGTACAGAGAACGAGAGAGACACAGAGAGAGAGAGAGAGAAGCATAAGAAAGATGTGGGACACAATGAAAAGAACCACATAAATGGAATTTAAGCTCAAGAAGCAGAGAAGAGAGAAATGGACAGAAGCCATGTCTGAGGAGATAAAACCCAAGAATTACATTAATATACAGATTCAAGGAGCTCGAACAAAATTCAAACACAGAAAAACAAAACAAAACAAAAAAACTATACAAAGGCACATTAGAGTAGAGCTCCAAAAAAATCAAAGACAAGAGAAAAATTTTAAATAGCCATAGGAGGTGAAAAAAAAGATACATTAAGGAGCCACAAGACCTACTCCACACAAGCAATGAAAGCCAAAGGACAAGAGAAGGATGAAGATAAACGCCAAAATTAAATAACTGGTAGTCTAGAATTCTACATCCAGTGAAAATACCCTTACAAATGAAGGTTAACAAATATCTCAGGTGAATAAAAACTGAGTGAATGTGTTGTCAATGAGTGGATAAAGAAAATGTGGTGTATATACACACCATGGATTACTACACAGTCATTAAAAGGAACAAAATAATTTATTTAGCAGCAACTTGGATGGAGCTGAAGGCTGTTATTCTAGGTGGAGTAACACAGGAACCAAATACATATGTTCTCACATATAAGTGGGAGCTAAGCTATGAGTATGCAAAGGCATACAGAATGATATAATGGACTTCAGAGTCTCAGAAGGAGGAGGATGGGAAGGAGACCAGGGATTTTTTAAAAATACACATTAGGTACAATGTACACGACTAGGGTGACTGGTACACTAAAATCTCAGAATTCACCACTGTATAACTCACCCATGTAACCAAAAACCACTTGTACTCCAACAGCTATTGACATTTTTTTAATTTAAAAAAAATGTTGTCAACATAGACACACTAAAATAATACTTCAAAGGGAGTTTACTCAGACAAAACAATCTAAGTTAGAAGAATGGCAATGCAGAAAGCAATAGAGAGCAAGAAATGATACATATGAGAGTACACTGAAATGCACATAGTCTATTTCAAACAATAAACATAAGAATGTCTTATAGGATTTCAAATACGTAGAGGAAAAAAAGCATGACCAAACTAGCATAACAGAAGAAGAGAGCTAGGTAAATGGAATTAAAGTTGTGTAAGGTTCCTGTATTGCCCAGAAAGTGGTGAAATTATTAATTGAAGGGTAGATTCTGTTAAGACGTATGGTAAATCTCTAGTACAGGTTGTTAAACTGTCACCATTGCCAAAATCAAACCCAGAGCCTGTTTTGTACAGTTGAAGAGCTAAGAATGTTTTTCATACTTTTAAAGAATAGTGGGGGTAGGAAGAGAAGGAAGAGGAGGAGAAGGAGGAGAAGGATTGGGAAGAAGAAGGAAAGTCACAGACTGAAGGTGGTGCTCAAAGCCTAAAATATTTACTTTTTTTTTTTTTTTTTTTTTTTTTTTTTTTTTTTTTTTTGAGATGGAGTCTCGCTCTGTCACCAGGCTGGAGTTCAGTGGCACGATCTCGGCTTATTACAATCTCAGCCTACTGGGTTCAAGTGATTCTCCTGCCTCAGCCTCCTGGGTAGCTGGGACTAGAGGTGTGCACCACCACACCCAGTTGATTTTTATATTTTTAGTAGAGACGAGGTTTCACCATGTTGGCCAGGATGGTCTCGATCTCCTGACCTTGTGATCTGCCCACCTCGGCCTCCCAAAGTGCTGGGATTACAGGCGTGAGCCACCGCGCCCGGCCAATATTTACTATTTAACCCTTTACAGAAGAAGTTCATCATTCCCCACTCTGGGTAATACTGAACAAATAATAAAAGAATGTATAACTAACAAACTAATAGAGGGAGGAAATAGAATAATAAAAAACAATTAAAAGAAGGCTGCAAAGAGAAAAAGGGAACAAAACTAGATAGAACAAATATAAAACAAATAATAAAATCACAGAATGAACACCAAAAATATCAGGAAAGTATTAAAATTTAACTAGACTCAATAATCCATTAAAGTAAAAAGATTGCCAGACTAGAAAAACCAAACAAAACAAGAAGACTCAGCTATATGTTACTTACAACAGATAGAAACAGAAACAATTTGCCATGAAAACACTAACCAAAAGAAAGCTGGCTTAGCTATCCCGATATCAGACAAAGCAAGACTGTAAGGCAAGAAGGATCTCCAGAGATAAAGAGGAGCATTTCATAATGACAAAAAGTCAATTCAGCGCGAAGATTTGATAATCTGAAGTTTGTATGCACCTAAAAAGAAAACCTAACACGTGCAAAGCAAAAACTGACAAAAGTAAAAGTAAAAACACATCCATTATCATAGTTGAAGATTTCAAATACATCTTTCAGCAACTGATAGAATAAACTTTCAGACAATAAATCAGTAAAGATACAGACTTGAACAACATGATAAACAAGGGTGAACTTAGTGACATATACAGAACACGGAGCCCAGCAATAACGGGATTACATTCTTCTCAAGTGTGTGTGGAACATTTAACAAAATAAATCATATTCTGAGTCATGATGCAGATTTCAGTACATTTCAAAGGGCTGAAATCATACAGAGTATGTCCTCTTACAAGAGTGAAAACGTAGTAAAAATTAATAGGAAACATTCTTTAAATCCCCAAATGTTTGAAAATGACTAAATAACAGTTCTAAATAAGCCATGTTTCCAAACAACAAATCAGAAATTTAAAATTTTAATGGAAATTAGAAAGTATTCTGAACTGAATAATAATGAAGAACCAACATGTTAAAACTTGTAGAATAGAGTTGAAACTATGCTTAAAGGAATAATGTATACCCTTAAATATGTATTTTAAGAAAAAAAGAATGAGAGAAAATCATTGATCTAGGGACTATTTCTAGGAGATAGAGAACAGCAAATTAAGACAAATAAATTAGAAGGAAAAAATGATAAAAATATAAGCCAAAAAATGAAATAAACATAAAATAGAAAAAAAAATCAACAGAGCCAAAAATCAGTTCTTTGAAAAAAACTAATACAATTCGCAAATCTCTCAAAAGACTGATCAAGAAAAAAGAAGGAATGAACTACTAATATAAATCATGAAAAAGGTGCCATCACTAAAAATCCACACAAGCATCAAAGTGGCAATGAGATGATGTTCTGAACAACTTTCTGCCCCAAAATTTGACAATTTAGATGAAATAGACAATTTCTTTTTTTAAAAAAAGCACACATACAACTTGCAAATATTGACACAAGAATTAGAAAGCCTTTATTTTTCTCTGTTCTATTTTTAGTAAAGATAAGCTCTCACTATGTTGTCCAGGCTTGTCTTAAACTCCTGGACTCAAGTGATCCTCCCGCCTCAGCCTCCCAAAGTGCTGGGATTCCAGGCATGAACCACCTCAGCTGGCCAGAATTAGAAAGTCTTTATCATCCTAACCACTAAAGCTGAATGTTGCATTGCCATGATCCAGTGATTCAGTCTGAGAAATGACTACCGAGACATACTGAATATGCCCTGAACTGTTCTTAGGGAAACTATTTCTAAGAGATTAAAAAACACTGGAAGCTACCCAAATGTTCATCAATAGTAAAAACATTAAATATATCATGGTGTATTCATGCAGTGGAATACTATACAACAATGTAAACATTGAACTACTCCTCTAGGCAACAACATAGATGAATTTCAGTCACTAATGTTGAACGAAAAAAGTCAGATACAAAAAAATAATACTGTGTGAGATTCCATTCATGAAACAAAACCATTTTGATGAAAGGCAGATGTCGGTTACTTTGTGGAGGTAACGAGTGGGAGGAGCATAGGAAGCCTTGGGGATGTGGGTGATGTTACCTATCTTGAAATGAGTTTGTCTACTATGTAAACATTTATCAGGCTGTACTCTTAAAATTGTGTACTTTTCTGAATATATGATAATGTCAACCTTTTAAATTTACAAATAAATATTAGTCCAGGCACAGTGGCTCACAACTGTAATCCAGCACTTTGAAAGGCCAAGGTGGGCTGATCACCCGAGGTCAGGAGTTCAAGACCAGCCTGGCCAATGTAGCAAAACCCCATCTCTACTAAAAATACAAAAATTAGCCAGGCACAGTGGCGGGCGCCTGTAATCCCAGCTACCTGGGAGGCTAAGGCAGGAGAACTGCTTGAGCCCGGGTGGCAGAGGTTGCAGTGAACAGAGATTGCGCCACTGCACTCCAGCCTGGATGACAGGGAGAGACTCTCTCTCAAAAATAAAATAAAATAAAATAAAAATTAAATAAGTCTCTGATGCAAGGTTGTTTCTGGGTGTCTGTGTCTTTCTAATAAAAGTAAACAGCAACACAATATTTACCCCTTCATATCCTTATAATAGAACTTGAGAGCACTTTAAAAGCTTGACCCTGGGATCACGTTTTTCCCAATACTCGACTGGAAGAACGATTCCCCTCCCGCTTGGGAAGAGACAGTTCTCTCTATCTGTTGACCTATAGCATAAGGAGGATAAGGTGTGGGATTTTAGGAGGAAGGGGATTTGACCCCCATCTAAGAAGCCATATCAGAAGGATCCACCCATGAAAGCAGCGGAATACCCAACAGAGAAGCTAGCAACAGATTCTCAACTTTCTGACTATTGGGTTTTCTAAAATGGGTATTTACAATACGATAGAAACCATTTGAGCATTCGTTATTCGCCTCTAAGAGTTTGGATGATTGAATGGTGCCTTTCATGCCAGAGGGGTGACTGCTTTTGCAAAGGCATCAGATCGGGGTACTTTTCACCAGAGAAATCCTTCCTCCAAACAATCAGGAGAGAAAAGAGAATCCGAACGAAAATTAATACACTAAATTTTAAAGACAAAAAGGTAAAGCTGTTTTTGCCATGGTTTTCCCATACCTAGATTTACTTTCTTGATTGAAGTAGTTTTGTGGGTGTAAGTGATTTTTTTGAAGAGCAAATTTAAAGACTTTTTATGTGTCCCAATAGAAAACATGTCATCTCGAAAATAATTATTTTTGTAATAATCTGTTTATTAATGAAGTGATCTGCAAAATAGATAATGGTTTCTCAGGATTTCAGGCACAGAGATCCTTCCTTCTGCTGCATTTTACTTTGTTTTGCAAAAGTATATCATGAAGCAACTCAAAATTTGCTGACAGATTTTCTTAAGTACAACAGTTTCAGAAATGCATGCTCAAGTGGGTTAAATATGCCCACACTCACTGGATTGTGCCCCTAAATTATTCTCTCTGGTAATGGAAATGTTTTAAAACTGGTTTTGATGGCTGCACACCTCTGTAAATTTACTAAAATTCATTGAGTTGCACACACAAAACAGATGAATTTTATGATATGTAATAATTCAAAAAAGGTGTCTTTTTTAAAAAGGAAATCAATTGAACATTTTAAAAAAATTATTTCCTCTATTTCCCCATCTTGTTATGGCAATACTGAGTGTTGAGAAAGAAACATTTCAGGGAAAGACAGCAACTATGCAAATGCTAATTAGATGCAAATATGGGGAAAGAAGATTCAAGAGTCCTAGTGGTCCACAAGTTGAACAATGAACACAAGTCAGCAGCAGAATGTTATTTTTTCTGCTGTTTTGTGCTATGTCTTAGAACATATCCCCTTTTAGGGGACACAGTATCTCTTATGCCTTAACACCAGAGATTTGGCATAAAAATGGAGCCTGGGTACTCCCAAAGTCAGTACTTAGTTTAATACTTATTCTCACTTATTACTTGTTACTCTTTCTACTTCTTTCATCTTCATTAATTACCACGCTGTTCAGTCCTTATGTTGTCTGTGTAAAGGCTAGTATCCACAGGCATGCGAACTTTTCCATCTCTGAGGACAGGAATCATATTGTATTCTTCCTTGTACCTGGAGTCAGTGAAAGCACTTGGCCAGAAAGGGCCCCATTTTTCTCCTTCCTGGTCCAGTGCCTGGCAAAAAGAATAGGTTCAAAAATGTTCATTTCCTTCCTTTCTAGAATCCAGGTGCTCCATCAATACCAAACCTATAATATAGGCCTGATAAAAGAGGCCATGGCACTGCCGTGTGGCCCATAGAGGAAGCATCAGTCAGGAGGGTCAACGTGGTCCCTGCAGTTGAATAGGATCTGAATCCAGTGGACAGGAGGCCCTTCCCCTTTTCTCCAGCCATCCAGCCATTCCTTGCATCACAGTCAGTGCACAGCCCCCCAACCCCAGGCAAGCCTGTCCTGCACCCTGTGGACTCTTTCGTCCACCTGCTAGAGTCTGGCAACCTCTTCCTGGTATCACAGTGACCCCTCCACCTGTGGCTCCACGAGGCTCTGTCCAATAGGCTTTGAGCAGCCCACATCCAGCTCAACTTGGACCCAGGGCCCAGCCCAGTCCAGCCCAGCACGGAGAGAATTGTGCCTCAGCTGGAGGGTGGATGGTGCTCTGTGGTTCCAAATGGTCAAGGCTGGGCACCCTGGAAGGACGACCACAGAAGAGATGGGACGCACTCACTGTCCCAGCCACTTGCTCACTGCCCACCTCCATAGGCCCTCCTAAGCTCCAGGAGGAGTGGGGGCTTCAACCGGATCTGTGCTTTTCTATGCCTGCCCAGGGCCTAAATGCCGTAATCACAGAGCGGTTCCTGCTGCCTGGAAGAATCAGTAGGTTTTTAACCTGCATTTCTAGAATCTTTTTACATTCTCCCTGACAACTCTGTTACTTTGGGTTAAAAACAAACTTTAGCAGCTGTGTAACCTTTAGTCTACAAAGATTGTCAGATCCAAATTCAGAAAATAACACTGCTTCAAACTCCTGTAGCTGAGAAGGCCCAAGGTGACAAAATCCAGGATGGGAGAAAGCTGTTAGCTGAGGATGCTAAGGACAGAACAGGGGGAGGTCAGTTACATTTCATATTAGCCAGAAGTGTCTAACTTATGTTACATTTTGGAAAAAAACAAGCTGCAATAATGTCACCACTAAATTAACACCATTAAAAAAAAGCAATTATTAGTGCTTAGAGTTATAGACTAATAATAATAATAACACACACAGTATAGCATCTGAGTGGTTAAGGGTCTGGCTTTGAGAGTTACAATCAGATTCGAATCCCAGTCTCACCACTTTATGGCAATGCTGTGTGTTTACCTAACTTCTCTGTGTCTCTGTTTCTCTATTTGTGCAGTGGAAATGATGCCCAACTCTTCAAGGTAATGAGAGATTAAATGAATGGAAGTGAGATTCAAAGGACTTGCGGTAGACAGAATACCAGCCCCTCAAAGATGTTGTCTTCCTCATTCCCCAAAGCTGTGCATATGTTACCTTATATGGCAAAAGGAACTTCACAGATTTGCTTAAATGAAGACAGGGACCTAGACTATCTGGGTGGACCTAGCATAATCACAAGAGTCTTTCTGAGAAGGAGGCAGGCAGTTCGGAGTCAGAGATAGCAATGCCATGGCAGAAGAGAGGTCAGAGAAAGAGTTAAAGACACTTTGCTGCTGGCCTTGAAGACTGAGGAAGGAGCCAAGAGCCAAGGAGTGCAGGCAGCTCCTGGCAGCTGGAAAAGGCAAGGGAAGCCTCCTAGAGCCTCCTGAAGGAACACAGCCCTGCAGATTCCTCGATTTTGGCCTCTGGTTTCCAGAACTGTAAGATAATCCATGTATGTTGCTTTAAGCCACAGATTTTGGGATAATTTGCTACAGGAGCAAAAGAAAACTACATGGGGCTTTGAACCTACTTTAGCACAGTGCCCAGCACATTCTAAAATGTCTCCAAGTGCAGCCAATGCTAGTAGCTACTAATACCTGGAGGGACATTAACGATTCCTTTGTGACCAAACACCCATCAGAGGCCTTCAGCTCTTCCAAGGGACTTTCTTCTCTCCACTCGGTCATCTCCACTGACAGGCGCTCTCACCCCGAGAAGCTCCTTTGTTTTAGGAAGCTGTGAGATGGGTATAGAAGGGTCACTTTGGGGTGGACCTGAAATATGCCTGCTAGGCTTTTCCTGAAACCAGGGCCCCTCTGCTAATGACGTGCCTTCGGCTCATTGCATGCAGGTCTCAGCTAACCCCAGAGGCTTCATACCTAAACTCTGAGTTTTCTTACCTTCAGACTGACCTCTTCCAGTTCGTTAAATGTTTCTGAGATGACAGGATTCAGAGCTCCCTCCCCGAGACACATCGCTCATCTTCGTCTCCACACTCTTCGGCATCTCACAAAGGGGAACTCACCACCAAATACCACATTCCAGGTGTCAAGAGCGTCTCTTTCATGCTTCCCTCAATTCAACCCAAGGCCACAATGGGCTTAGAGCAGCTGAACAACGTGCCGTGTTACTGTCAGCTGAGGTTCTTGTTTTTTTTTTTTTTTTTTTTCTCTCTGCCGATGATTTTGCCTCTTGGCCCTGCACTCACACAGGGACTATTTGGACGGGAGCATCTCACCCTACCGTTTCCCTGTTTCATCTTATATCATTACATTTAGCTTAGCACTGTAGTCTGTTCTTTGGGCCCTGGTGTGTCAACCAAAGTATTCTCTGCATGTCGTCTCCAAATGTGTCAGGTATTAACTAAGTCATCTATGTCCACACACTAATAAAAATATCAAATGCGAAAATGACTGTGTCTTCAACTAGAAATGCACTTCCGCAAGGACATTGACTAGCATCTTTGGGAATGGCCATAAAAACAGTTCTAAATCCACCTAACAGGCATGCTGGTCTGCAGCTGAAATTACTTCATCTCATGCACAAATTTATCATGAGATTCCTTGCCAGACAGACAAGCCAAGGTGTGCTTTGTCTCTACCATAGCTAACACAATTCCCTGACATAATAATCTGGCAAGCCCACCATGAAACTGGGAACACAGTTACCTTGTCGTGGCTTGCTCTTAAAGAACCCACACAGGCTTCTAGAGGATTCTGCTCCATTTTTCACGTGCTCACAAGTCAGCCTTAAGTAGTCTGATCAGAGAACTTAATGAGGATGGATAGGAGAGCCCCACTTCTGTAGTTTGCAGGAGCTTTCCCCCTCTTTACTAATCAGACCTATATTTTGCCATCTCTAGCGTTCCAATTTCTTTCACAGTCTCCATGTTCTGTAAAGATTATCAGCAGAGGCTTTACAGCTTCAGAGGCGAGTTCTCTCTACTCCCTGAAGTGTAATTTGTCCTGGCCGAGAGACTTGAGCTCATTTATGGCAGCTTGGTACTGTTAGAATCTTTTTACTCATCTAGAGCTTCAATTTTCTCTTACCAAAGTTTCTTTTTCTTTTGAGTCAATAGATTGTTCTCCTTGGCAAAGAAGAAGGGAGCAGAGTTCTGCTCCCTTGCTGTCATTCTAAAATGCAAATAGCGTGGTGTTCCTTGGTCAGTGTTAAATCCTTGGGTGACTGGCTCCCCTTGGCTTTCAGCAGTGATTCTCAAACTCCCCTGGGGTACTTGTTAAAAAAGCAGATTCTCCAAATCTCCTCTCAGAGGCTGTCAATTGCCATGTTAGTCAGGGTAAAACTAGCAGTTAAAACAAATCCAAAGATGTACGGAGTCTCAAGCATGACAGAATTTCTCATTCTCCTAAAGCCCAATAATGAGTGTTCTGGATCAGTGGGTGGTCATCTCCAAATAATAGTTCAGGGATTCAGGGCTTCCTCAATTTTTGTTGCTCTGCCACCTTCAACATGGGGCTTCCAAGATCCCTGTGCAAAAACATAAAGAGAAGGAAAAGTGCATGGAGAAGGTGCAGGGCAATTTTAATGGCTCAGGTCTGGAAATGGCAAGCATTAGCTGCATTCACATTCTATTGGCTAGATCTCAGTCACATGAGTGCACCTACCTGCAAAGGAGACTAGAAAATCGTCTAACTGCAAGGATAGTCTCACTCCAAAGGATGCTGGGAAATGTAGTCAAGCTCAGGAAGAAAAGAGAGTTATGCTGAGCAGTCTGCCCATATGGACATAAGATAAGGCTTAAGAATCTGCATTTTCACAAACCTCCCAAGAGATTCTGATGTAAGACCCCATTTTGACCAACATCGCCCTGTCCACTCCTAGTACAGGCACCCAAGGCCTTGCAAAGTGGGTTCCACAGTCCTCCCCAGCCCTGTCTGCTCCTCCACCTTGCTCTAATCATATAAAACACTGGCAGCTCCCCCAGCCTGCCCAGCTACTTCATGCCTCTGTGCTGGGTGTCTCCTTTTTCTCTGCCCTTTCTCCTTTGGTTCACTTGGCGAATTCCTGCTGATCCTTTGAGACTCAGTTCAAGGGTAATCTCTTCAGCCAGGTCATCCCTGACTCACCTGCCCCAGGTAGCACTGCAGAGCCTTTCCTCGTGTCCCTGACCTTCCTGGCCAGAATCTCATTATGGTATTGATTATGCTGAATGGCATTTTGCATTTGCCTTCCCATTTGACTGGGAGACCTCTGAGGGCAGTGACCTTTCCTTTGTGTACTCTGTACCTTACACCTTACCTGGTACCTTGTGGCAGTCAGGCAGTCAGGAAGAGTTGACTCCACAGAAGCCATAGAGAAGTTGCTTTCTTGATTTTCTGCCCATGCCAAAAAAAAAAAAAAAAAAAAAAAAAAAGCTTTTTTTGGTTGTTATCATTACAATTTCACTGCCTTAATTAATTACATTTAATTAGCAAACTAGGTTTGTGTGACTCTGCTACACTATGCTCCTTGTTCCCTTTTGCCAGCTCTACTCAAAGGTGAGCTTCTCCAGGAGCTGCCCTGGTCTCATCAGCAACCTGTTCCCACCTTACTATTTCTCTTCAAGAGCACTGGCAATTTACACATTTGGAATTTTACCAGGAGTTCTCCCACCTTCTTGAGCCATCTCTCTTCTTTTCAGAGTCTCATGTCCTCTGATTTCTTGGGGACCATCAGAAGCCTGAATTCCTGAAATCTGGGAAGTACATCCTGTCATCCTTCCATTGTCGAGAAATCATGGAATCTAAGATGATTGTTGAGGTAGCCAGCCTCCAAGATGGCGTCCAATGATCCCCACCTCCTGGTGTTCATAGCCTGTGTCCTTTCTCACAGTCAACCAGGGTCAACTGTGTGGTCAGTCCACGATTGGGCTCACTCTCTTGCTCTCTCATACGCTCACTCTCCTTCATTACTTGCTGCTCAGGCAGAAACCAGGTAGCCCTGTAAAGAGAGCCACATGGCAAAGAACTGAGGCCTCCAGCCAACAGCCATGCGAGTAAACTTGGCAGTGAATCCATCAGCCCCAGTAGAGCCTCGAGATGACTGTAGCCTCACCTGACGTCTGACTGCAACTTTGTGAGAAACATGGAGCCAGGACCACCGAGCCACAATGCTCTTGGATTCCTGACCCTCAGACAGTGTGAGGAAATAAATCTTGTTTGTTTTAAGCTGCTAAGCTTTGGGCAAATTTGATAGGCAGCAATAAATGACTAATACAGTTGGGCTTCTTTCAATCATTCTCATCTTATCTTTCAGTCTCCTTTAGGTCAGATGTTAGCAGTATGCAAGATGCAGCCATCATCTAGGAACGCCCGGAGCTTCCCAGAGCAAGGCACTGTTCAACTTCCACTCTGGTTTTGAGACAGATGAAGCTTTAGCCTTCATCTAACCGGACTCCCTCCTTCTATATGTCTGCATGAAAATTATTACATATTTAAATATGCACATATTTACATATAAAAATACATAATATTTTTAAATATTACTAAATATTTAAAATAAAAAGAAATAAGAAAAATCGAGTTTTAAACCATGTCGTTGCATAGTAAGTACTGAACTAATATCTGCTTTTGCTGACATTGTCATTATTCGTACATCATTATCTCACGTACTGTCGCCCCAACTCAACGTTCCATTGCTTTTGAACAACACATACACATCAACTGCCATACCTCAATTTTGATTCCCAGTAAAACTGGCCTTGAGGATAATGATAAGTCATAGCTGTACCCTTTTAAAATCTCAAATTCAGTTTAATTGAATTTACCTGTAGACTGCCGGGCACAGTGTCTCACGCCTATAATCCCAGAACTTTGGGAGGCCGAGGCAGGTGGATCACTTAAGACCAGGAGTTCCAGACTAACCTGGTCAACATGGAGAAACCCCATCTGTACTAAAAATGAGCCGGGTGTGGTGGCACACTCGTGTAATCCCAGCTACTCGGAAGGATGAGTCATGAGAATCGCTTGTACCTGGAAGCAGAGGTTGCAGTGAGCCAAGATCGCACCACTGCACTCTAGGCTGGGCACAGAGTGAAACTGTGTCTCAAAAAAAAAAAAAAAAAAGAATTTACCTGCAGATTGGTATAGAAATATCTTAGATTTCAAATCTTGTTCTGACTCTTTCCTAAACCTGCCTATTCTATTTAAATTCTGGGTGTATCTAGTGAAATTTTACATTAGCCAGAACTCTCTAATTTTGAAATTGTCCTGAAGCCATATCAACATTATTGAGGGTTTAGACTTTAACTAGAAAATACTCATTGCATTCTAGGAAAATTCACAGCCACCTAAAGGAGATGTGTCTGATTTGCAATCATTTCCCTGAATCTGCAATAAATGAATCTACAAAGGATTGAAATTTTTTTAACAAAAATTGTCTGATAAATATTTTGTAAGGGTTTGAGAGTAGTGAAAAATGTTAACATAACAGGCCTATAGCGTTACTACTTTTCCACAGTTAGCATTTGTTTCCAATAGTCTAGAGGAGAAACCTTTTATCTCAACAATACTACATTCTTCCATTTGTAATAGTCTCTGATTTTTAAGCAGTTACTATTCAAAACATTTTATAACCTGATAGAAATATTCCTTTCTTTATACAGTCAGGTAACCCGGCATACTTGCACTATTTTCCTTAGAGCCTAATTGTGGCAAACCATTCATCGTGAGTGCCTGAGGCCTCTACCTCATCACCTGTCTGTTCTGTTTCATTCCTAAAAGGCTTCTTTTGCCCCATGTTTTAACCTGTGAGTTGCTCAAGGCCTCTTGGAAGTAGGTAGGTGATACATCTTAAATAAATGAAAATAAATCAGTGTGTTTCTGACCAGTTGGATATGAACTGAATTTCCAGTAAATCAGCCACAGATTAAGTATCTAAGGGAATAGGTTCACTCAAGGGAAGCCCATGCATCCTTTTGTGATGCAAACTAGAAAATCCTTCCGCTTTACAATTTTGAATTTTCATATATCATATTTTCTTACAGTAAGGTACACCTGGACCAGATGGTGGCTTGTATCACAGACTTTAGGCTATTTTTAAGACCCTCAGTAAATATTCAGCAGGTACCCTGGTGAAATCATCACTTCCTTGTCACCCTCTGCTCCCTGGGTGTGAAGCCTCAGCAATGCTGTTGACGTTCATGTTTCCACTAGGTGTGGTCTCACAAATGTTTCCTCCTGGACCCCTCAGCACAGAAAACGTGTGCAGCTTCACAGATTCTGGTAGGGGTGAACATGAAGAGGAGACACGGATTTACATAGTCCAGAGGACCCAAAATAGCTGAAACCATTAGATACTTCACACTGTAAACCAAGGTTAATCTCAAACTCTGAGGCTGCATGAAACTTGACCCCCAACACTTCCATCTGCAGGGAGAATAGAGAACGTGTGTCTTGGAAGACAGGCTGTCATTTGCTTGTGACCATGACAGGCTACTTCAGTTGTGGGGGTACGGTGATTGCCAGTAACTCCGGAGACAGAGCCCTTGACCCAGGTGTGTTCAATAAATTGCTGATGAAAATGAGATTCACTGCCAAGTCTCCACAAGGTCATCCGGTCTCCTCCTGCTGTGCTCCACGTGCAGCCCGTGTGGACTGGGTTCCCTCTCAGGCTGCCTGGGTCCCAGCAGAGGGCAGAGGACAGTGGAGGGCCCTTGTCCTGGGGACAGTCAAGGCAGAGCAGTCACCACTTGTGCTGGGTGAGTGGTCACTGGCCTTCCCCTGGCCCTACTGGGGGCTCCAAAATGACCATAATCACAAGCCTGATACTGGCCCTAAGTCCTACTGAAAACCCAGAGGGAGATGGAAACAGTGGCACTGATGGATTCTAGAGCTGAACAGGAGGTAGGTGGGAACTTTACCTCTTTTTTCTTAAAAACAGCTTAAAAATACGTTTATGCCAAGAGCTATCAGGGCTCAATCATCTCTCAAAAGTCTCCTGAATTTTGGCCAGATGTGGTGGCTCAGGCCTGTAATCCCAGCACTTTGGGAGGCAGAGGCAGGCAGATCACTTGAGGTCAGGAGTTCGAGAGCAGCCTGGCCAACATGGTGAAACTTCATCTCTACTAAAAATAAAAATAAAAATTCGCTGGCGTGGTGGTGCACACCTGTAGTCTCAGCTACGTGGGAGGCTAAGGCAGAAGAATCTCTTGAACCTGGAAGGTAGAGGTTGCAGTGGGCCAAGATCGTGCCACTGCACTCCAGCCTGGGTGATAGAGTGAGATTCTGTCTCAAAAAAAAAAAAAAAGTCTCCTGAATTGTATCATTAGTGAACATGCTTCAATGAGTGTAAAAAAAAAATCACTCTAAAATTCAAACTAAATTTTCCTTGCAATCTATCCTAACAATCATCTGGGTCTTATTTTTAATAATCTGTCATAGAGAAACACCGGCCCCTTCTTTAACACTGAAAAAGGAAAGTGACATTTCAATCACTGTCAACAATTTAACAACCAATAAATATATACTGAGCAACTCTTCAGTCCATTCCTCCGGACACTATGGATGAAGAATCCCATTACCAATGGAGAGAGCAGAAGCCGCTCTCTTAAAACGCCCAAGCAGTGTCTCATGTCAGTTTGGGAGTCAGAGCCACCCAGGAAAATTGTTAGTGGCTCCGTTTAATTAGCACTCCTGCCACCTGCAAACAAGTGGTACTAAAAAAAGGTGCTGAATTCTTGCCATTGAGAATGCCAAAAAAAGACACCACTGGTTTCATTCTGACTACTAGAATCTAATATTTCACTGATTTGGCGGGCAGGGGGCGGGGGGAGGAGGGAGGAAGAAAATACACTTTCACTTTCACCCAAAGGAAATGACTTAACAAGTCACGTTTTAGAAAGGATCATATGGTAATGAGTCCTGCGATCCAGCAATCCTCCCTCCCCCGACCTCCTGGCCTCTGCCTTCCCCTCTGCCTGGTCTGGGCTCCCTCTGCCTCCCACAGAAACTGCCTTCTCCTCAGGTCCACTCTTAGACCTTCCTCCACCAGGAAGCCATCCGGAATCGTCTCTGTAACCCCACAACACTTGAGAGTCTCTTCCCCACAGGTGAGCACTAAGTTATATTTCTTGATAACAACTGCTATTACCTTAACCCTTGTCAAGAACAAGAGCCAAGTATTGTAATAGGAAACCTTGACCACCTTTTGGAAAATAGGCAGGGTAAAAGTGATTGGCATATAAGCCGCCTTATACCTTCCCTGTCTTCCTGAGAGTTGCCAGCACAGAGTTGAGCAACCAAGCAGGTTCTCAGTAAATGGTTGATTGCATGATTGGCAAATGCCTTTGTGACACATCACAGAGCAGGTGGCCGTGGTGAAAATTTGGCAGCTGTGACTCCTTACTTCCTGCTTTAATCAACGTCGTGGGATTGAAATGCTGGACACACAGTAGGTGCTAAATAGATTTTTATGGATTGATTAACCACTGGAGGGACTGTGCCTTATGTGGGATTTATTAATGCTTTTGATGCCAAATAGGGGTAGTTCTAATAGAGCATAATGTGTGTTTTTTTTAAAAAAAAAAAAAACAAAAAACAAAAAAAACCAGCAAACACAAAACCCCAACCAGGACAGAGACTGGCAGCTGCTCTGTTTACACCCACTGTGCTCCTAGAAACAGATGTCCTGTCAAATCCGGAGGTTTCTGATGAGGCTTCCACTCTTCCAAGTGACCTGCGTGTTCAGTAATCAAAGGGGCCCATGCCCTTCTCCTGCATTAGTGCTCTCTGTTCTAAGACTGATCGCCAGTTATGTGTCTGGGGTAAAGACTTTTGCTGATGAAGGCAAAAATCAGCATCCACTGTGTCTACGCCAAGGGAAAAGCACTGGGCTAATGACAAAAGAAACTGCATTTGTGTGTTTGGTGTGGTAAAAAGAACAGAGGCTTTGGGACAACCGGGCTCAAATTCCAGCACTGTCACTTACTGTGTGATTGCAGGTGCTCATCTACCCTCCGGTGAACTCAGCTCATCATTCATCACCTACCTCTCTGGAACTCAGTTTTGGGGCTGATAATACCGATTCCACAGGTTGCTGTGAAGATTATCAGGATATCATGGGTAGAGTTCTTGGCACAGTGCTGACACATAGTAGCCACTGGGTAAAGGTCCTTTTGTTGTGGCTATTACTATAAACACAGATAAGGACAGAAGTCCACCTTGGCCACTGTGGGTTCATGTGGCGCCCCAGGTGATCCTGATGTGACTTCCTCTGGTTCCTCCTTAGGTGACAGTGGCCTTTGCAGCACAAGTCCTTGTCTGATGAACTGCACAGATAATGGTCTGTGATCTGAGTGGAGAATGGATGTTCTGGAGTGTTCCAGTCCACTTCCCTATGCACTATGAGTCTGCTCCTTCACTACCCGTCTGCTTGGAGTGTACACATTAGCCCTGATCCCAGTGCCCAGCCTGGGGCTCAGGACAGGGAGGGTTGGCTTTTGGAGTACACACCACCGAGTTGATCCTGTGCTTCATGGAGAAATCTCTGACCATGGTGGAAGAGGTTCCTGGGCACAACACACGAGTCCCATGAACCGCACAGAGAGATCCATGCCAATCACGGGGCCCATCCCATGGGCCACGCAAAGAATGACCCAGAAAAGATCCCAGACTCCAGCAAGATCTATGTAGAGAGAGAGAGACAGAGGAGACCCCTGACACAATGCAAATCCAGTTTATGTTGCCAAGACACTAGATGCGCTGGGACAGCGCACGTGAACAACAGCACTCTGAAATGGAGCTCATGTGCAGACCAGCGCAGACCCTTCATAAATGACTGTGTCCACACTAAACAGCTCCCAGCAGGGCGGCTGGGCAGAGCATTAACGACGAGGAAGGCCTTGGTATCTAACTCTGGAAATCCTTATTTGCATTCAGGCTCTGAGGGATAAAACGAGGATGGGTGAGGACAGGGTAGATAAGCCCACTGGGAGTCTAATTCACACAGCTTTTCTCATTCTCCCTGACAAGCTGGCTCCCTTGGTGAGCTGTTACCAAACTCCAGCCCTGAAGACTTTACGGTGCTCCAGAACCAGCACCCTTCGCACCACCACGGCCCGAGGCAGTCCTCCTCTGGATGAGAACTCAACACAGCTCTCTTTTCTGATCCTGCCAGCAGGGAAACTGGGAGCATCCTTTCTCCTTCATCTGGAGAGGGAGCTGAAGAAGGATTCTTGGAGTGCCTATTTTCTTCTTTCAATTGAGGATCATTCAAAATCATCTGTAAGACACTGTGAGTGCCTCACATTGCCAGATCTTAACCTATCCCAGACCCTGCAAACCTTGGCCACATTTCTGTAGTGCCTACAGCTGTCTCATAGGGCGCTACTCCAGAACGCGGCTGGGCAGACTTTTGTATGTTCAGTCAGTGGATCCATGGAGATTATCTCAGAGGACGGCTTCCTACAGCGTGGAGGAACAGATACACGCCTGTGGCTTTGTTCTCCTCCTTTTTGCGTTGAGTTGACCTGTGTATCAATTTGAAATCCCAAGAAATCCCTCTTTTTTCCATTTTGCTATCTGGTAGTCTTCTATCACTTTTCATTCACCATTTTAAGAACATAGTACTCAAGCCAAAGCTATCAATCACCTTCAGGTGTTGTCTGAGGACCCTTGGGGAGTTTTTCTCCTCCTCCTCCCACTCCTGCTCCCCTCTTCGGCACCTCTGTCACGCTCTCTTAAGGACATGCCAGTTTTCCTGGCTGTCCTCCTCATGAAGGGTGGTTTCCTCCCTGAAGTGCTCCGCTCTGTCCCCTCCCCTGAGTCCCCAGCTTCACACACACAAACTTTGTTGGATGTTTTTTCCAGGAAATTCAGTTATTCTGACACCAGTGGGCTGTTTCCCCGGCGTCCTCATTCCGTTTCTGACACTGCTCCTGCTACCCTCAATAGATTATTATTATTTATTATTTATCAGCCACGACACTGTACTCTGCTTCCTACAAGATATTAAAGAAGACACAATCCGTGCGCTGAGTTTACAGCCAAGGAGAGCAGAGGCCTGGATCAGACATCACAGGGGGGAGCTGTGAGGAAGGGATTTACCGGCGCAGTCCTCCCTGGCCCTGGCAGATGGGGGCAGTGACTGGCAAAGCCCTCCCCAGGCCAGCTCCTCCCAGCTGGGCCTCCATAGCCAGCTCCCCACACTACCTACCGCACTCTCTCCCGAATTTCTAGCAAGGCCTCAGGCCTTTACCTGGGGAAGCAGAGGGAGGGTGGAGGATAAGGATAAGGCCCTCAGGCCTTTACATTCAGGCAGGGGTGGAGGAGGAGGGCGAGTACAGATATTTCCTCTGAAACTCAAAACCAGGTAAAGGGGAGGTAGGCGAGGAGGGAGAGGTTGGGGAATAAAAACCAGACCCGGAGAGCAGTCAGGGGTGGGGAAGATTGTGCCCAGAGTGGAATATTCTAGCATAAGGGAAAAGCCCTCACTGGGAGTCCCACACGCCTCCGGCCAAATCTCTTCTATTAGGGTTAGAAGTTAGGGTCCGTGTAGACAGCACGTGTAGACCGACAGGGGGTGGGACTGAGAAATCAGTGTAGACAGTGTGAGAGCGAGCGAGCTGTGGTGGGGGTGGGTAGTCAGTGTAGACATCAAAGGCTGGTCAGGCTGTTAAACAGAGTAGGTTTCGGGGATTCCTAAGGGTCAGTATGAACAGAAAAGTTCGCGCTCCTCGAGGAGAGGCAGGGCTAGCTCAGAAGGCTGGTGGACACGATTTGCAGGGCTCTCCCTGGTCCTTCAGAGGGGTGGGCAATTCCTGCTTCTTTCCAAGGTTGGAGTGTTATAAGGAGGTCGGAAGCTGAAAGACGATAGGACTTTTCCTTCTCAAACTTTTCCGCCAGTTTCCTCAGGTGTTGAGAGCAGACGGGGAGCTCGCCTCGGTCCCGGTCCCCCAACCCTGAGCCGGCAGGGCCGGGAGGCAGCGGCGGAGAAGCCCGTGCCACGCGCCGTGCGTCTGCCAGGCGCGGCCGCGGAGCCAGGCGAACCGGGGGCCACCGCGGGGGGCGGGGGCGGCGGACGGACGGAACGACAGATGCACCCGCGAGCACTCCGCTCCGGACCGGGCGCGCCGCGGCCAGGGATCCCTCCGGCCCGGGGAGCTGCGCACCGGGCCGGGCCGGGCCGGGCCGGGCCGGGCCGGGCAGGGGGGCCCCGCCTCCCCCACCCGCCACCCCCGCCCACTCGGGCGCCCGTGATTGGCTCCGCCCGCCCCTGGCTGCGCGCCGAAGCCCGCCTCCCTCGCAGCTAAAGCAGACGGTACCCGGAGCGGAGCGAGCCAGAAGGGAGCATGGTCCCCGCGCCGCGGCCGCGCCAGCCCCCGCGCCGCCGCCGCCGTCCCCGCCACCGCGGATCTCGCCGCAGCTCCAGCCCCAGCCCCGGCTCCGCAGCGCCCGTCCGCAGCCCCGGCGGTCGCCGCGCCTGAACGCAGCCCCCGCCCGGAGCCCGAGCCGCGAGCCCGGAGCCAGCCCCAACCCCGCGGCCGCCGCGGCTGCGGGGAGAGGGCGGGGGCGATGCTGCCGGAGCCGCCGCCGCCGCCGCCGCCTCGATGAGAGCCGCGCCGCACCGCGCATAGCCGCACAGGCTGACAGGCAGGAGGACCGACTTCCCTCTCCCGGGCATCCTCCCTGGGCTGCCGGGAGGCGGCGGCGGCGGAGGAGGAGGAGGAAGAACGAGGGGAGAAGGCGGAGAGCAGGAACGCGAGGAGGAGGACCTGGATCCGTTTCCTCCGGCCAGGACCCGAGCGGCCCCAGCCACCGCTACTCGCCGGCGCCGTCCGCTCTCCATCAGCCCTCCTGCGCCCACCCGCGACCCCGGGCTCTCTGCGCGTCGGGCCGGGGCCGGAGCCGCGCGGCCGGAGGTAAGAGCCGGGCCGGGCGGGTGCGCCTCGGATGCGGCGCTGAAGGGAGACCCAGGTCCTGGCCGCCGCGCGGGGCCGGGCCGGGCCGGGCCGGGCGTGGGAGCGGGGCCGGAACCCGGAACGCTGGGCTCGGCTCCGGCGGCGGCGGCGGCGGAGACAGGAGCCTCCCGCGTCTGGACTCGCAGGCTGCAGGAGCCCTTGCGCCTGCGCTGCTCCAGGGGGAAAAAAAGGAGGGGGGGATAAAAACTTCCTGCCCCCGGGTGTGTATGCACTGGGGCTGCCTGGGGACACTGTCACGGTGGTCGGAGGTGCTGGAGGCGAGTGTGACCCTTGGCCGGAGCAGCCCCCCTTCTGGGCCCGGCGGCGCGCGCCCCTCTCCAGGCCACGTTCCCCTGAGCGGCCCAGGGCCCCGGCCGGGCAGGGGGCCTGGAGGCGCCAGAGGGCTGGCCCCCAGGGGCGGCCGCGCGCACTGCCCTTTGGGGATGTGCGCGCCTCTGTGCAGCGAGAAGCCAGGTTGGGGTTTTCTGCCCCTCGCGTCCTCTGATCCCGCATTTGGGGACAGGGTCTCTTTACTCAATCCCAAGTAACTTTCGAGGTAGAGGAGCTCGAAAACCGTCGGGAGGGAACCGCACAGACCTTGTTGTGACCCCCCTCCCCGACACACACACACACACACGCACACACACACACTTCCCTTGACATCTTGTGGGTGCCAGCGTGTTGTGGGGGGACGCGGAAAGGAGAGCTCACGGGGATGGCAAAGGAGCCAGGAGGTGGTGTCGGTGGGGAGGGGTTGTTGATGTGTGGGACAGGGTGGACCTGGAGATGTGTAGTGTGGGAGTGTGAACGCGCGCCCCAGTGGCCGCGTGGGGCCGGGGGTGGGGGGCTCAGGGCTCGCGTCCCAGTCTCCGTGGCCTGGAGCGGGCTGAGAGCGCGAGGGTTATCTGCGGTCGCCGCGCGGGTGCCCGCGCTGGACAGCGTCGGCCCCGGGCCCCGAGGGAGGGACGTGCTAGCCCGGGGCCGGAGCGCTGTGCTTGGAGCCGGAGTAGGTCGGAGGCGGCTCCCAGGGCAGGTCGCCTCTGCGTTGGCTGGGGAAGGCGGGGACGCGCTGCCTGCCTGCGGCCAGCCGTCTCGGAGGAGGGGGTGGCGGCCATGCGCGAGTCTCGGATGCCTGGGTCCGCCCGCTGAGAAGCCAGTTGTCGTCCCCGGGCTCTGGAACCGAGCGGCAGACGCGGTCCGTTGGCGGGCCCTCGCGCGGGCCCCCAGGGACACTGATGGGTGAGGAGCTGCCGCCGCCGCCGCTGCCATCCCTGCCGCTCTGCAAACGTTCTCCTCCCTCCCTCCCGTGCTTGCGCCGCGGCGCGCCCCGGGCGAATCGTGGACGCAGGTATTTATGTAGCATTAGGCGAGACCTCGGCGCTGGAGGGACCAGACCGTAGAGGACGCCCAGCTGCCGCTGCCCGCGAAACTTCCACTTCGGCAGCTCAGCGGCATCCCGGCCCCGCTGCTGCAGGTTCCAGCCTCTCTCCAGTCCAGCAAAGCTGGGATTCGGACTCCTCTTGCGATGACAGATCTGTCCTGGTTACGGCTGTATTTATCCTAGTTTCAGTCTCTTTAAAGCCATCTGTCTAGTCACTACAGAGTTTCTTCTTCGCCGTGTGATCTTATCACTAACTCAGCCCTGGGAGGTCAGATTTGAGGAATTGCTTCATTTTCAGATGAATGACAGCAGACTTGTCTCACCTTATTTCTGATTTATTATTATTATTATTATTGAAGGTATAGAGCTTTTTAATTTTTTTGTGAGGGAGGAGAATGAACAATTCTATAGATTGTTCATTCTGACACTTAGAGAAAACATGTCCAGTAAGCACTGGTGAATACTTTAAAGGCTGGTTGGCATGCATGTATTTGATTAGTCCGTAATCTAGGTGTTTATACAGGTATGGAGCTGTGTGCTACTGATGAATAGTCTCCGTCCCATACATTGTGCTGTAGTGTACTTGATTTATCACCCTGCTATAAATCAGGGAATTACTAGCACGTGTGCCTTTAAACTCTATATGAATTTAATGGCATTAAATTGGTTTATGGGCTGATGCATCTAACCAATTTTAATAACTTTTCTGCACAAACAGCTTATAAACCATATTTGCCTATGATTAAGAAAAACATTTTCTTCTCGGTCTCTCTATTTCTAGTGCGGTTATGGAAATTTATAGGTCTCCAACTTTCATTTGCAAGCAGCAATCCAAACGAAATACCTAGAGTTTTACTGAAATAAAATATCCTATGGTAGCCATGGTAACAAATAGATTAAGGGTTATTGGTTTTCATCTGAATGTGATGGGGGGTGGGGATCTAGTGTTGTGTCTTTTTAATTATGTTTCTAATGAGTGGTGGTCATACTTCAAGTACTCAGAGTGGAAGACAAGCAAGACTGAGAATTCAGTTTTGTGGGAGGTTTATTGAAACAAAGACTAGTAGAGCCCAGGAGAATGACTTCTGCTATCTGCAGCTCCTCATATCTAGAACAAAATGGATAAAAACCTTTTTTTTTGTTTGTTTTTCCGGTAGATGAGCATTCAGTCAGTCACTTTAAGACTGGAAAATGCATTTTGCTTATAAACTATTACCACAGGAACCTTTAAATCCAGCCTGTTTTCTAGGAATAAGCATGTTGGAAGTATGGCGGTTGGTGTGGATTCAGTGTCACCGTTGTTATCAACACCTGTCAGTTTAAGTGAGGCACATCATTAGTCTATTCAAATCTTGCCTATTTCAATATTCATGCATTTCCATGGTGATCCATTCATTTTTGTTTATTTAGTCAATCTTATAAATCTTTGGCATCAATTTTAGTTGTGCCATCTTTTTATTTCTTTTATCAATTGATTTGGCTACAAACCATTCCTAGTTTAAAGTATTTCCTTCTTTTTTCCTGCTAGTTTCTAAAAGCCTACACTATTCCCAGCTACATACAGATATAAAGGAGTTGATTTTTTTTTCATCGACTCAAATAGCACCCCTAATACTAATGTCATTTTTTTAGCATCTCATTTGATATGTATGTGTACATGGGTTATTTTTTTTTCTTTTAGCAGGCTTACTGTAAAGCTTTCTCACTTTTTGGCTGGGAGATATCAATTCAGTCCAGCAGAACTAACCAAAGTTTGTCCTTCCTTCCTCCTTTTCCCTTCCTTCCTTTTTTTTCTTTCTTTCTTCTTCTTTTTTTTTTTTTTTTTAATCCCAGTACTGTTGTGGCTTAGGGATTCTTTGTGTCATCGGTTGTATCTGGCTTGGAGAGACTTCAAGACTATATTAGAGCCGGTCTGTCCTGGGGTCTTTTTTAGTAGTGGTCAAAGCCAGAAGGTTTCGGAACAGCAGAGGATTTTCCAAATACGATATATATTTAGTCACAGCATGTGGTATCCCTAGGATCATAGTAACATTGTAAGTCTACTGAACAGGCAGTTTTACTTAAATGCGAGTGGTGATTTTGCTCACCCGCTTTCAACTTAGCTTTCTAATGATGCAATCCCATGCTAGTCACAACCCTGTATATTTCAGAAATATCAAGGCAAGCATTAGCACGCTACTGACTTATTAGGATCAGGCAAAGTAATTGGAACACTTAAGTTCAAAGTCAGATGAAGAAATGGAATTATAACCAACTTTGTGATTCTATAATCAGTCAACTAAGTGCCTACTTGCGGGTAGGAGGAGGAAGAAACATCATGAATAAGAAATCCAGCCTTTAGTTGTGCTGAATGAGGATAAACCAAGGCAGTTACTGTGTAAGAGGACTGGAGAACAAGAAATGTGTTAGTGAATGGGAGGACCGCGGAGCCCAGGAAGTTGAGGCTGCAGTGAACCGTGATCACGCCACTACACTGGGCGACAGAGCAAGACCCAGTCTCAAGAAAAAAAAAAAAAAAAAAAAAAGATAGAAAGGAAAAAAGGAGGGGGGGAATGTATTTGTAAACAGATAAATCATATTTTTTCCAGGCCTGTCTTAGCATCTTTCACTGTGCTAGACACATATCCACGCAAATGTTTGGAAGCTGGTAGAATATCTGTAGTTTGTGTAGAAGATAGTCAGTTTTTATTTCTTAAGTAATCTGGGGTCATCTCCTGATATGCTAAAAGATTAGGTAGCAGAATCCCTGGAATGTACTTTTGTCGAAAGTAAATTTTACCATAGAAAATGGTCTTAATTTTGGTTAAGAAGGAAAGATGTATCCGAATTCTTTACCTGCACCTTAGATCAAAAATGCTGAGATCAGGACCACCCTGAAAGCAAACTCCGTGGTTCTTCCATGGAGTTAAAGAAGTAAACAGGCTTACTTCTCCCACAGGAAACGCAGCCTGTGCTTTCTTCAAGGAAACCACTTGAAAACAGGAAAACTGAAACTGCCAATTAAGATGAGGCAAGTTGATCACTGGAAGTAGCAACAGAGTTCTTTGTGAAATCAATTTTATCATTTGGGAGCATTTCCACCTTTAGGGTAGAAGGGGGAAGAGTTCTCATTTTCTGTGCAAGAGGGTATCTGCATGAAATTCAAGTAGTTCGGAGACTCTGGACTGTGCAGCAGCAGATGACGACTCACAAGCTGGAACAAGAACAGCGAGCATGTTTGTGGCCGGGGATCCAGTGTGCGCAAAGAAGACGGCCTCCAGGACATTTATAGGCTGCCATTAGCCTCACAGGTGTCTATTGTTATAATTTATAGGTTTTTGACATTTTAAAATCCTTGATCATTTTGAGGATATATGTATGTGTATATATATTTGTAAACAGATAATCACACATGTATATACACAAACATACAGATATATATACACAAATATATATTGTCACTTTTTTTTAACCATGGTTTAAAAACACATAAAATTTACCATCTTTACGGTTTTTTTTTTGAGATGGAGTTTCACCCTGTCACTCAGGCTGGAGTGCAATGACACAATCTTGGCTCACTGCAACCCCTGCCTCCCGGGTTCATGCAATTCTCCTGCCTCAGCCTCCAGAGTAGCTGGGATTACAGGCACCTGCCACCACGCCCAGCAAATTTTTTGTGTTTTTAGTAGAGACGGGGTTTCACCATGTTGGCTAGGCTGGTCTAGAACTCCTGACCTCAGGTGATCTACCCACCTCGGCTTCCCAAAGTGCTGGGATTACAGGCATGAGACACCTTTACCATTTTTAACTGTGCATTCGTAGCATTCACATTGTTGTGCAAGCAAGCTCCAGAACCCTTCATCTTGCAGAACTGAAAGTCTATACCCATTAAACATCATGTCCCCATTCCCACCTCCCTCAGCCCCTGACAGCTGCCATTCTACTTCCTGTTTATACATTTAACTACCTTAGATCCCTCACGTGAGTGGAATCATGCCACGTTCGTCCTTTTGTGATGGGCTTGTTAAACTTAGCATAATGTCTTACAGGTTTATCACATCTCGTGGCATGGGACAGGATTTCCTTCCTTTTTAGGGTTGAATAGTATTGCATTGCATGTATGGACTACATTTTGTTTGTCCATTCATCTGTTGATGGAGATTTGGATTGCTTCCGTGTTGTAGCTACTGGGAATAATGCTGCTGTGAACAGGAGTATAAGACATCCCGCTTTCAGTACTTCTGGGTCTGTACCCAGAAGTGGAATTTCTGTTATTTTGATTTTTTCTTCGTTTTGACATGGAGTTTTGCTTTTGTTGCCCAGACTGGAGTGCAATGGTGCGATCTTGGCTCACTACCACCTTCGCCTCCCGGGTTCAAGGGTTCAAGCAATTCTTCTGCCTCAGCCTACCGAGGAGCTGGGATGACAGGCATGTGCTACTATGCGCGGCTAATTTTGTATTTTTAGTAGAGACGGGGTTTCTCCATGTTGGTCAGGCTGGTCTTGAACTCCCAGCCTCAGGTGATCCGCCCGTCTCTGCCTCCCAAAGTTCACTCTGGGATTATAGGCGTGAGCCGCCACGCCCAGCCCTATTTTGACTTTTAACACTAACAAATTACATAAGTTTTCTATTGAAGAGACTTGGTGAGGATGCAGTCACACAGAATACTGTCCATAAAGAATGCAGTAGATGTTACTGACATTTGTTCTTCCTTTTCTGTGTGTGCATTTCCTCCCGAGTCTCTCAGATCTCATGCTTTGCTTGGGGGCTTGTCCTAGTTGCAGTGATACTGCAGAGGGATTAGAAACACGGCTTCCTGTCCATGTTGAAGTCCCATCTCCAGTGCCTCCTAGCTGTGTGACCTTGAACAGATCCTTAATCTCACCCAGCCTCAGTTTTCTTTTAAGAAATTGGAAGGAGCAGTAGTGGCTATCTAGGGTGGTTGTGAGGGTGAAAACAGATAACCTCCATAAACCCACATTACAGTGGCCTGGGGAAGTGCTCTACAAAGAGGGCTTAGGAAAATTAGCTGTGGAAGAAGAGAGAGCAGCAACCCCTAGAGATCTCAGAAACTGTAGATGTCAATCCTGTTCAATTTCAATCATAAATGTTTTAATCGTACGCCAGGGCTTGTATATATATTGTGTTCTGTAAGTCTCACTATCAGTACTTATTCTGAAAAGCATAAGACATTTGCATCACAATTCCAATAGTTAAAAATACCCTTGAGTTGATTTGATGTGTGAACTTTTAATTCCATCTTTAGTGTCATAATTTTAGAGTTGATGTGAATTTTTGAGGTCAGCTAATCTACCTATTATTCAATCACCAAACCTTTATTAAGCCCCAATAATATAATAATAATAGCTTCCAGTTATGGCTGCTCACTGTATCCGAGTACTTTACATATATTATCTCTAATCCTCATATCAATGCTGCGAGGTAGGGATTATCCACATTTTACAAATGAAGATGAGGCTCAGAGGTAATCAACTGGCCCAAGGCCACAAACCTAGCCACGTTGTTCAGCTGGGTTTGAACACAGATCCCTCAGCTATCAGTCTGTCTGTGTTTTCCTTTCTGCACACACATCCCTATTCGTGTGCACACATGCGCCTGTGTCTTTGTTTTTTCCCATGCATCTGCACCACTTCACACTGCCTATACCAGGTACTATGTTGACTTCACTAATTAACATTTTATGTAAAATCAATCTAGTAGAAGGAATGTGAGCTAAAATAACAGTATTAATCAAGTCTGACCAACATTCATGATACCTTTTGGATTTGCACACCTGCTTCCATTTACTGTGGTTTCTGGAAGGCTAATGAGAAAAACTTGTAGGTGTTTGAATGGCATCTGTTCCCTTCTTGAGCCAGCATAGTAAATAAATAGCAAATCAAAGAATAAAAACAACGTAGAAAGGGTTAAGGATTCATCCAGAACTACTAACCATTGACCTGGGCTTGTTCATTTTTGCATACCAATGCATAGCCAGGTGCCTGGCACAAAACTCTTCCCCGTAAAAATGTTTGCCCAGAGAAGGTGTCAGATAACAGACATCAAAGCCAACTTTTTGGATGTTCTTTTCACTCCGTGGCTGTGTAGTCACATGTTCATGGCTTGTCATTGTGTGGAATTTTTGATGCTATATTTGGGCATATATCTATTAAATATGCTTATTGATGAATTCTAATCTGGATGGAATCTTCTAGGATTTATGACTTGAGACTTTGAAGACTAATTCTTTCTTGGAACCTCATCATTGCAGTGACAACCTGGGTCTGTCTGGCGCTTCTGAGCATCCATGCGGTCTGTCCTCTCTCAGGGACTTTCTTTGTGGGGTGTTGTCCCCGCTCAGATTTCAAAATTTGTAGTAGTTCATAAAAGCCTCGTTTTAAGGAAAAAATGAAACACCTGGAAATCACAGAGGCAGTTTGGGAAGGGCGATAACACTGTATTTTCCAACTTCTTCTGTTCTATTTTTATTCTTTATATTAGTTTTTTCTCGAGATGGGTGTGAACAGAGCTTGGAGCACACACCACAAAAATGTGTTTGCTCTGTTTTAACTCTTTCAACCCACGTTCAGCCAAGGAGGGACTTCTTCATTTTGAGATTCTCCTTGAGAAAGGCGTGGCTGCAGTGCCTGGGATCTGGACCACACAGGAGGTGAGGGGTGGCGGGAGGCTGGCCCTGCCTGACTGCTGGCCCGGCACTGGCACGGTCACTCCTGTGTAGCTCTGCTGCCGCCCCTCCCTCCCCGCTGGGCTTGTAACGTCAAGCATGAAGCTTCCTCTTCTTGAGGCTTCCCCGCAAAGCTCCTAGAAGCAAGTTGGAGGTGTGGGTGGTGAAGGAAGAGCAGACAAGAGGACCCTGTATCTCTGTTTTGTGCAAAGCAACCGCCAAAGGCTTAGATCAAATTAAAGACCCAACAGCTGCCAGAACATCCCTTTTTCCTTTTGGTCATTTAGTAACACGGAGAAGTGGTGAGGAATGGTGAAATTCGATTAAAAACAAAAAACAAAAACCAATCTTCCCCTTCTCCTTTACTTTCACTTTTCACATCTTCCAACTTTAAGCATCTGCTTCTGGATCAAACCTGCAGCTGAGCTTAGCCTCCCAAGGAACTTTAAGGATACATATTCAGCTCCTGGAGCTTCTAAATGAGGATAGATTCAATAACTGTTTACTGAGAAGGCACAGTGGGAAGAGTACTGCCTTTCCTGTGGCATCTCATGTTTGCTCCCCTTGTCGCATGGGTGACTTCACAGTGGTGGTCTTCCTATTCTGCAGCTGATTAGAGAGACCCAAGCGTTTGCCCAAGGTCAGATCAACAAACATGGGTGCCAGGCCTATGATGGGTGCTGGATGGGTTATAGGGAGGAAGGAGCCTGTCCTCCAGACACCTGCCTACCTATGGAGAAGGAAGAGAGCCAATATTCCCTTTTCTAGGGAATATAAATTGCCTGTTTGAAAAAAAGAAATAATCACATGTTTAGCCACATTGCTCACTGATTATCACAGTTGACATAATAAGTTGAGGTCCAGCTAATTTTCTTTTCAAGTGTGAAATAAATTTAAAGAGACTCACCAGTATGATTTCAAGTACCTTCAGACTTAAATGTGCTGGCCTCATCTTTGCAAATGGAACAAAAATTCAATTTTGAATTTGCCTGCAAAGCTTAGGTCTATCTGACTCCTTTCTTTGTGGTCAGAAGGCTTCCTGGGGTGTGCTGATTTGGATCTATGAAGATTGAATACTTGAGGATTAAATGAGTTCCTGTTTGCAAAGTGCTTAGAACTGTGCCAGCATATGCCAAATTGGTAACATCAGTGGTTATTTCTGGACTCATCTTGGGGATCATGGTCCTTGAAGGCAAGGACTTTGTCTTTTAGCCTTGGTCCTGGCACAGACTGGGTATTCATTGTTCAGATACTGTGAGCTCAATGAAGTGTGCTGAGGTGATGGAGGAAGGAGACAGAGCACCCCATCTAACCAGGAAGTCCATGGAAATGAGTGGTCCAGTCCAGGAATTTCCTGAGAAATTCTGTGAGACAGTCCAGAGCAGAGAGAATCAGGTCGTGAATGCTGCCGTGGCCATGACCCATAGGTCCACTGGGTTCTGCCTAACCACCTACATTGGCCGCTGCTGCTATTGACTTGTCTCTCCATCACGGTAGAGAGGGGTAGAAAATGGTGCTACTCCAGGTAGGGTCACAGATAGGTGTCTGTTTCTACACTGTTACCAGTATGTGCTGAGATAAATTAGGAATAAGCATTTAGAAACTACGATTGCAGGCCGAGCAAGGTGGCTCAAACCTGTAATCCCAGCACTTTGGGAGGCCAAGGTGTGCGGATCATGAGGGCAACAGTTTGAGACCAGCCTCATCAACATGGTGAAACCCCATCTCTACTAAAACTACAAAAATTAGCCAGACATGGTGGCATGCGCCTGTAATTCCAGCTCAGGAGGCTGAGACAGGAGAATCGCTTGAACCGGAGAGGCAGAGGTTGCAGTGAGCTGAGATGGTGCCGCTGCACTGCAGCCTGGGCGACGAGCGAGACTCCGTCTCAAAAAAGAAAAAAAAAAAAACTCCGATTGCATTCAACACTGCCTTGGCAGCATGATGCCAAGGCTCCCCTCATTAACTAGGTACAGACCAGTTTGGGTGGTCTCGGACTCACAGGGTGAGTTACCAGGAGAGCCATCTATGGTGTGAGTGTGGGCTAATCATGCAAGGTAGGGCCACATTTTGGTTCTTGACAGATTGGTGATGTAAACAAAAACCCAAAACCTGATCCTTCACCTCAGATAAGCATAAGAAACCTAGCTGCAGTTGTCTTGCCAAAGCAAGATGTCTCTCATGATTTTATAACACTTGGGTCTAGAATCCCTCATCAGTGAGGCCAACGTTGCCACCTTTAGGTTAACAAGTGGGCTGAATTCTGTCCAACCTAGTGTTGCTCACATTAGCAGGGGCAGCAGCCTGGTCTGTCCTGCCCGGAACTTGACTGCCATTGTTGGTGACCATAAGGAGGGCTGCGTCCCCTGCGTTTAGGTGCCTCCTCTGTCGGTCTCCTGGATGCTGAGTGAGAGCCTCAGGATCTTGGCTCGGGACCCTTGTACCCACCCACATACATCCTGACGCCAATTTGTTGCAATGCTGCCTATTTTGACCTCTTGAGACTTGGGTAGGCTATTTTGCCATTGAATTAGCTTATTTGTTTTGGGTCAGTTATTTTGTGATTGACTTAGCTTATTTAGCCAATGTGAAGACATGTAAGATGAGCTTGCCCTGGCTTTTCAAACCAAAATTAAGGGCCATGGAATTTGGGAAATGTACATACCTCATTTGGAAGCTGGGCTGGTTGGACCAGGAGGCTGCGTGCAGTGCGCTTGTCCGGCTGATCCCTCTAGAGGAGAGCCTGCTGTAATCTCTTCGGTTCATGCTGTTCCAGCCAGCTTTAATCACCAAAACCAGTTTTAATCACCAAAACTTGAATAATATTCAAACTGCGAAAGGAACATATTTCTTGCTGAAACCTTTGCTAACAGGAAGCACCTAAGCTTCTCCGTCTACCCATCTATGGCAACATGTTGTAAAAAAAGAAGCACCTGAATGGCTTCATATGATGTGGGGAAACTGCCTTTTTCTACGATGATTCTCAGTTTTAAAATTTCCTCTCTTCCCCCAAAAAGAGAAAAATGATTTTCATGGAAAGCATGTTTCAGGGAAGTCGCTTTTTTCCTCTGTATAAGGTCACCACCTCACTTGTGACCTTGAGGGAGGCTTCCTCCCTGGCCCCAAGTGTCTGACAAGGTCTGCTCTAGTGGCCGCTGGGTAGAGGTCTGGCAGTGCGGGGAATTTGTGCTGTGAGACCTGGAAGGTACCTGTGACTGAGACAGAAGGAAGGTCACAGGCAGCCATGGAGAGCCTCATCAGGAGAGCAGCTCCTGCTGCTGCCTTGCTGGGATAAAGGCACACAAACGGCCCTCCCGTGGCAAGGGCTCCAGCCCCCATTCTAGATGAGGGCTGTAGCGATGGCCCCTGGCCCTTGCCCCTCCCCACGCGCTCTCCCTCACATCACTGAGTGAGCAGGGCTTTCCAGAGCCATGGCCTTGCTCAAGTTTTAAAATTTAAAGCTTGATTCTACAGACACCACAATAAGCCATATTTTTTCACAAGGACCCCTGGGGGAGGCAGCAGGGGTGGGGTGGTCACTCACTGACTGTGAAGTCACAATTTGACAGCTGTAACTGTCTGCTGTTTTTATTCCTGGTACACGTCCCAGAATGCCTGGTCTCCAGAAACATTTTTCGATAGCTCAAATAGATACCTGAGCCAAGTCTCCTTGGTCCCAGGAAAATGGGAGGCAGTTGCCCATCGGGCCCTTACTCCTGTGCTGGGAGTGAGCAGTGGGCCGCTGGGATGGGGTCGGGTGGAGGATGTGACACTACTGCCTGGGAACTGAGCATGCGGCAGTGGGGAGGGTGGGGCTTGGCTGTCAGGCCAGCACAGCAGCAATTAAAACATACTTTCAATGCAACAAACAAATGCTTCTATTTAAAAATGGGCAAAGGACTTGAATAGACACCTCTCCAGAGAAGGTATACCAATGGCCAATAAGGACACAAAAAGATGGTCCACATCAGTAATCAGTGGGGAAATGGAAGTCAAAACCACAATGAGATTACCGCTTCATGTCCATTAGCATGACTATAAACAACAACAGAAAATAGCAAGTGTTGGTGAGGATGTGGAGATACTGCAACCCTTATGCACTGCTCATGAAAATGCAAAATGGTGCAACCGCTATGGAAAACATTATGGCCATTCTTCAAAGAATTAAACATAGAATTATCATCTGATCTAGCAATTCTGCTTCTGAGCCTATACCCAAAAAAAGTGAAAGCTGGGACCCGAACAGATGTTCATACACCAGTGTTGCTCATAGCAACCACATTCACAATAGCCAAAAGGTAGAAGTAACCCAAGTGTCCATCAATGATGAATGAATAAACAAAATACACTAGATGCATACAATGGAAGATGATTTAGCCTTAAAAAGGAAGGAAGTTTTGATACACGCTATAGCGTGGATGAACCTTGAAGACATTATGCTAAGTGAAATAAGCCAGTCACGAAAGGACCAATACTGGAGGATTCCACTTACATGAGGTACCTAGAGTAGTATGGATTGGATTCACAGACAGAAGTAGAATGGTAGTTGCCAGGGGATGTGGGGAGAGAGCTATCATTTAATGGGCAAAGGGTTTCAGTTTAAGAAAATGAAATGCTCTGGAGATAGATGGTAGAGAAGGTTGAAAAACAATGTGCATGCAGGCTTTGCAGATGCTGCTGCCACTGCTGGATCCCCATACTGTCAGCCATGGTCAACCCTGCCATGTTCTTTGACATCGCTGTTGACGGTGAGCCCTTGGGCCACGTCTCCTTTGAGCTGTTTGCAGACAAGATTCCAAAGACAGCAGAAAACTTTCATGCTCTGAGCACTGGAGAGGAAGGATTTGGTTATAAGGGTTTCTGCTTTCGCAGAATTATTCCAGGGTTTTGTGTGTCAGGGTGGTGACTTCACACGCCATAATGGCACTGGTGGCAAGTCTGTCTACAGGGAGAAATTTGATGATGAGAACTTCATCCTAAAGCATACAGGCCCTGGCATCTTACCATGGCAAATGCTGGACCCAACATGAACGCTTCCCAGTTTTTCATCTGCACTGCCAAGACTGAGTGGTTGGATGGCAAGCATGTGGTCTTTGGCAAGGTGAAAGAGGGCGTGAAGATTGTTGAGGCCATGGAGGGTCCAGGAATGGCAAGACCAGCAAGAAGATCACCACTGCTGACAGTGGACAACTCCAGTAAATTTGACTTGTGTTTTATCTTCATCACCCGACCATTCCTTTGTAGCTCAGGAAAGCACCCCTGCTCCCCATTTGCTCGCAGTATCCTAGAATCTTTGTGCTCTTGCTGTAGTTCCCTTTGCATTCCATGTTTTCCTTGTTCCTTCCATGCCTAGCTGGATTACAGAGTTAAATTTATGATTATGAAATAAAAACTAAATAGCAAAATAGTATGCATGCACTTAATGCCACTGAACTGTACATTTAAACACAGTTAAAATGGTAAATGTTATGGCATGTATGTTTCATCACAATAAAAAAATAGATTTCCAAACATATTCCAAAGTGATTCTCCTAGTAAAGTCTTTTTAAAATTCACTTAGGAAAAAAATGTGTTTAACAAATTAGCAACTCTTCTAGGGCACTTGCCGTGTTACCCGCTCTGTGCCGAGCATTGCATTGCATTTATTTATTATTCTTTTATTTGAAGTATAATCGTTGAGAAGCAACACAATGAAATCTACAGCCTCAAGTGTTCAGTTCACTGAGTTTCAATAATTGTGAACCTGTGTAACTGTGTAACTGCATGATGAACCTGTGTAACTTTCATCACCCCAGAAAGTTCCCTCCTGCCTCCTTCTGGTCAACCCCCATCTGCTTTCCAACCACTTTCCGATGTCAGTCATCATGGGTTTCTGCCTGTTCTCGACGTTCTTGTAGACAGCACACAGTTTGCACTCTTGTGTGCCTTGCTGGTCTTGTGCAGCCTGCTGTCTGCCGTTGACCTGTGCTGATGCATGTCCCTGGAGTTAACTCTACTGCTAGCTAGTACTCTATCCCATACACAGTTTGTGCATCCTTTCTCCTGTGGTGGGCACTGGGATGGCACTGTGGTTTGGAGACCGCCGGCAGTGAGTGAAGATGTCAGCTGACCACTGGGGAGTGTCCAGGCAGAGTGGGCTTGCCACACTTCAAGTTTTCGGTGCTGGGGGTTTTGCTCTTTGACTGGCAGCCCACCCAGAGGTGAATGATCTCCAGGTAATGGTGTTTTGTTGATTTACACTACAAGTATGACATCTAGCAGACCAGACACTTGTGTGCCACTGAGCAGATTTCTCCCCAAAGGCCATCACGTGGCTAAATCGCTGTCGGGAGACTGCTTGGTGACTCAGCACTAGGGACAGGAAGTGGGCGGATGGCCTTAACAGGTTGACATCCGTGAGCTGTGATAGCTGCCACACCCATCCCCAGCTCAGATGGCCACCTGCAGATGTGATCAGATACCCAAGGGGGCTAGGGTGGAGGTGGAGGAGTAGAGTGCCCCCTCCCCCACGCCGGGTTTGGGTGGCCTGTCCCCAGCTTGGCCTTTTCCTTTCTGGATCGAAGCCTTGAGGCTGGTTGAGATGCTCCTTAGCCATGCTAAAGCCATTAGCCTGGGATTGAAGCACCACAGCTTTTGTCTTTCCAGTGGCTTTGTTCTCTCTGCTGTGACCCGTTCTTGGGTGAGTTTGTAGCCTCTGAGTCCAACACTGAGGTCAGTGTCCCCCCATTTCCCCAATGCTGGGCAGTATCTCATCTCAGGATGTGGTGAGACCTAATGCAGAGCCATGCAGCTGGGCATGTGGCTCACACCTGTAATCCCAGCACTTTGGGAGGCCAACGTGGGAGGGTTGCTTAAAACCAGGAGTTAATAAAGATCAGCTTGATATAATAGTGAAACCCCATCTCTATAAAAAAAAAAAAAAAAAAAAAGCCAGATGTGGTGGTGCACACCTGTAGTCCCAGCTGCTTGGGAGGCAGAGGCAGAAGGATTAACCTCCTGGTTAAGGGTGCAGTGAGCCAAGATTGCACCCCTGCGCTCCAGCCTGAGTGCTAGAGCAAGATCCTGTCTCTAAGTGGTGTGGGAAGGGGAAAGCTACACCTTTATTGCAAATAGATCTGGGCTCAAAACACTAGCTGGCCACCTGGACATGGTGTAGTCATAGGCAAGTTAATCTCTTAGAGCATAGCTACCTCATATGATAACATAAAGAATACCTTTGTTGTCCCATGTCTGCCTTCATAGGCCTGTTGGAGGTGGGAGGGTAATTCCTGCCTTCCAGGAACATGGACAGATTCATCAATGTGAAAGCCAGTTTCAGCTGAGGTCAGTTTCCTCTGCTTCCACATTCCTCGTCTCATGACATAGACAATACAAGTTGGGAGTGTGTGGGTGACAACTTCAACTGTTGCTCTACAGTAGAGAGCTGTGGAGACAGGACAGGCTGATCAGGGTGGGCTGTGGTCACTGGGGAACCTCATGGAGCAGAGAAAATTTGGAGGCCCTCCAAGAGAAAAAGTATTTACGCCGGTTTCCCTCCTTCCATTCAGAAACCTTACTCTATACACCCCCGGTCCCCACCCTAAGTCCACCAGGTCACTGACAGCTAACAACGGACCCTTACCTGGGAGAGGTAAGCTTGCAAGGCTCAGCTTGGACATGCACCTGTGATTTCTAAAGGACTTCTTCTGAATTCACCTCTGAACGAGGTTGGCAGCACTGCTACGGTGTCTGAGCCTATTCAGGAGCCGAGGGCTGTGTGGTCATCAGAGCCTCAGTGTAGAGGCTCACATGACAGAGACATGGAGTGTGGAGCCCATCTCAGCAAGTCAGGGCCTGACGTGTTATGCCTGCTCACATGTGGGCACAGGAGACCTGGGACAGAGGAAGCGATCTGCTCCTGCCTGAGGTAGTGGGAGGGGCAGGAAGGTGCACTGCTGAGCAGAGGGACTGTCTGCTGGTCCAAGGAGCCTCTGTCTGGCCGGGCCGAGTCTACCCTCAGCTTCCATCTCTCCTCTTAATTGTCTAGACGGCTCTGCCCGGTTCAGATCCTGCCTGTCCTCTGCAGATTTGTGTAGGGAGCAGTCCCCATGCCTGTGAGGATTGCCCGATGCAGGTTCTCGAGGTAACTGCTTCAGGGCTGTGCGGGAGTCCCCGGCTGACCTGACCATGTGCTCCTGCGGAAACTGATCACCTCACTTTTTATTTATATTCTGTTGTTGATTTTCCTCTAAGGATCTAGGCCAATGCTGGGCACCTTTTGCACTTTCAACAGGCAAGGGGCAGAAAAAGAGAATTGCCATACCTGAGGCTTGCCAGTCAGGGGCAGAGTCAGAACTGGAATTCTAGCAGCCCAGACATGGGAAGAGCATCGAGGACTGGTGGGAGGAGGGGGTGGGGGGGCCGTCTGGGTGAAGGGTCACTGGGTGAAACAGCACTGGGTGGAAAATGCAAACCCTGTGGATTTTCTCCCTCTCAGTGTTGACTATTGTCCTGTGGAAATAAGGGTGATTTCCTAAAATGTGTGGCTCAGTAAAGGATCCCTTCACTGGGGCGTGAAATGACTGTGCATCTGAATCTGAGCCAGAAAAGATAAACTTTGCTCCATTTTCCCACACATCGGATTAGAATCTTTCCAGGACACTAACCTAGTGTGTGCTTATCTAGGTCCTTGCGCCTAGGGGCCCCTGGTGAAAGCCCAGGCCATGCGATCCAAGTCCCAGGCACCCCGTCCCTCCCCGTCTCTCCCGTGGGTTTGTATCTCCCTAACACCCCCTGGCAGACTGCTCTGTCCAGCTATGAGCTGAACAGCCTGGGTGGTCTTAGGGCAGAACCTGTTCTCACAGGTGTGTTTGGGCACTGCAGGAGGGTTGGGGAAAAGTGGTGTAAATAACCCTCCTTGCCTTTCTGCTGATCAGAAAACCATGGGGAAAATATAAAACATTTCTATGGATATTGAGAACAAAGTTTCTAAAGTGACTTCAGTATAAGTCTGGTTATTTGAGAGAATAGTTTTTAATTAAGAAGGAAACTTGATTAATACATATGTGTCCCTGATTTCTTATATATGTGCATATATATGTACATATACATATATATCCCTGATTTTTAAAAATTTATGTATGTGTGTATATCTTATATATCATATAATCATATATATGTATGTATATATCTTATATATGTGTATATACATATATTTTCACTTAGATATATATATAGTTTTCACTATACTATATAGTGTATACTATAATGTCAAGTATATGAAAACAAAGAACATAGATAAAAAGGTTGAAAATGTGCCATAATATTAACAGTGATCATCTTTCTACCTTAAAATTTTCTGGTTTTTAAAATAATAAGTGTATTTTTCATATTGGGAAAAATAAAAATTTACCTAACAAGGAAAAAGAATTGACTATCAAAGAAGGGTTAATTTTGCCACGCCCGTCCCCGTCCTGTAGTGAGCAGTATGTGTTTATGTCCATGCTGACAGTAAGATTGATGAAAACAGAAAAAGGACAGGCCGCCATGTAGAAGAAATTTTTAAACTACCAGTTTTTAAAATGGGAAAGGAACCAAATAGTTTTGTATAATCCCAGATAAAAATGTCCCTCATAATGAATCTCAGGCTCACCTTAAAGGAATAATTCTCAGGATTCTCTCCCATTCTGGGGCTCTGGTAAGAGTCAAGATTTGGGGCTTTCTTAAAGCAGGCTTCAAACCTTAAAAGCATACCTTATTGAAGTGCCAGCATTCTCAAATAACTGTGCCCCCAAGTGGTCACATGTACCTGTAAATTACGTGCAGCAAAAAGGTGCAATTAACCAGGTCCTAGACTGCAGAGTTTGCAATTTATTAGTAATAATGATGATGAAAACAATAATACATCCAAAAAAGAAAAGAAAGGGGAAAAAGAAACCCAGAGAGACAGTGAGAGAGAGAGAGAGAGAGAGTGTGTGTGTGTGTGTGTGTGCGCGCGCGCAAAAGACAGGGAAGAATTTTCTTAGTGTTTATTTTTGCCATGCTTCTCCCAGAAAGAGAGTGTGTGTGCGTGTGCGTGTGTGTGCATGTGTGTTTGCATTTGAGGCGGGAGGCCTGGCCAGAAGAGGTGGGGGTAGCTGTGGGCAGAGCCCTCCCAAGAATTCTGGAGACTTTGCATCCTTTCTCAGGAGCAATCCTCGATGCCTTTGACTGCCTGCTTCTCTGCAGCGGTGGTTCCATGATAGTCTCCTTGGCAGCCTGCCAGAGGCTGTAAGTGTACAGAGAATTGTGTTTTAATAGAAGGCTTTACCTCTGATACAGATTTAAAATGAAGAAGAAACTTTCTGTTCCTCAGCCAGAATGAAATGCGTTTTGCTTCTTGTGAAATGCTGGTGATTACAAGCTCATCTTACATAATTTTATTATTTTCAATTGCTGCCCGTCAATCTCAGGTGATGGTTTCCTGGGAGCAGAAAAGAGGCAGATTCTGGGCGATGATTATTTAAAAAAAAAAAAAAAAAGTCACCCAGTCATTAGCAAATCATACAGAAGTTTAGAAAGGAGAATAATTATCTTTGTGATGATGCTGTTTAAGATAATCAGAACTTGCATTGCTAAGTTAGATACGCTGAAGTGAATTGAGGACTGTTTAATGGCCTCTTAGAAAATGTATTTTTGCTTTAACAAAGCATTGATGTTTGAGATTGAAAAAAAAGAAACCCTTTAAATCTCGTGAAGGAATTCTCTGGAATAACCACATTTTCAGAAATCCGTGACATGACCGAGGTGGTCCACTGTCACGCCCACAAGAGGGCATTTTCTCATCAACTACTGTAAAAACGATTTGTTTTCTAAAGGGAAGCTGAGAGGCCTGGGGGAAGGAGAGCATTCTGTAGAGCAGGGAATGGAGAGCTGCTCACAATTGAGTTGTATGTATGCTTCCACTTAATACGTCCTGCCGAGCCTGCGAGCCAACGCTTCCGGCCAGGAATCTGCCCTCTGTGTTTACCTACTCTCTTTTTATGTCTTATTCCCAGAATGACTGGGGACCAAAGGAATCCTTTGCAGGAATTTTCTCCAGACACACAGTTCCACATGCTAGTACATTGTCGACCCCATCAATGACTTCCGCACAAAACCTGAATCTCTAATATTTTAAGATACCTTCTCTAGGTCCAAGTTCCTTCTTTTATGTATGTAACACATACTGGTTGAGTACCTACTGCGTGTCAACTTGAGCCAGACGGAGACCCTGTCCTCGTGGAACACACATCCTCCACAGGAAGACTTGGCATAAAAAGGAGAACAAATACTGGAGTATGATTTAGATAATTGTAAATGTTATAAGGAAAAATAACTGGGATAAGGAAAGGTAGCTATTTTGATTGGATAATTAGGCATACTTCTCTCATGCGTAACAAATAATATTCTAATTTTGTTCAATCCATACCAATATTGTTTGGATTACAAGGGTAATACCTTTTATTCAACTCCCTTTTTTTCTAAAAAAGTTAGTTTTATTGTGTATTATTGTATGAACTATGAAACATGATGGAAACCAGGGAATCGAGATGTGGCCAGTTGTTAGTTTGTAAAATGACATTTAAAAATTACCATCTATTCATCACCTTGTCATTTGACAAAACAATGCATGTTTTAACACCAAAGAGTAGGAAGGATGTAATCCCAGAATAGAGGACAGTTGAATATGTTTAGTGTTTTGGAAAATTTGCTATGTTATCTGAGGTTTTCTCCTTTTCCATGGCCTATGAGAGCTTCATCAGGGATTGGTCAGAGGCCGGCATCCAGTTCCACAGGTCCTGCTGACGACATTGTCCACGCTTTCCCCAACCACGAGGACCAACAATGTTGGCACCAGTTCTGCATGCTCAGCTCCCAACCACAACACACAAGACCCAAGAGCCAGAGATGGTTTGCTCCCCTTCCTAGGGGTTCTGGGATACTTGATAAGGAGCTCAGCCCAAGAGCTACAATGCTGCTGTGAGAGTTTCTGAAGCCAGGAGTCAGTGCTTTACTTTGAGCACATGGTTTTGGAGGTTAAGCAGAATGGGCTGGGCAAATCCAGGAAGGCTTCATGGGGGAAATGAACTTTGAACTTGGCCTTAAAGGATGGGTAGGTGTAAGGAAGAGGGTTATAGGATTATAGTGGGTGATATACACATTTTTTGAAAGTTAATGTGGAATAGTTTTTGGTAATAAAAGGCAACATCCATTGTGTAAAATGTTCAGGTATAACAACAAAGTAATAATCTCTAATAAACATATTGTCTAGGCTGGGCACGGTGGCTCATGCCTGTAATCCCACCACTTTGGGAGGCCAAGCCAGGCGGATCATTTGAGGTCAGGAGTTCGAGACCAGCCTGACCAACATGATGAAACCCCATCTCTACTAAAATACAAAAATTAATCGGGCATGGTGGCAGGCAGCTGTGATCTCAGCTACTCAGGAGGCTGAGACAGGAGAATCACTTGAACCCAGGAGGCGGAGGTTGCAGTGAGCCAAGATCGCACCACTGCACTCCAGCCTGGGTGACAGAGCAAGACTCCATCTCAAAAAAAAAAAAGAAAACACACATATTGTCTAGAGGTGATTGGTAATATTTTAACATATTGTCCTCCAGTCTTTTGCTTTGCATTTTTACATTAGTTGGGACCATGTTGCACATGAAATTTTTCCATCTTGCTTTTTTACTTTAGTATACAACACACATTGTCTCATGTCATCGAAAATTATTCTTAAACATGACTTCCGGAGGGCTTCATTTATTTCATCCTGCCTGCATGCCATTCCCATCAGATGTATTTTTTTCCCTAGTATAACTCTCTGGTGGATAGTCTTATATCATTTTGGTTCACAATTTTGGTATCAGACACATCTGCCAAGGTCCAGCTCTGAGGGTAATATTGAGCCTGTCACAATATCCACCCTGGTCTGTATCTGTGCAGGTCAAGTGAAGATAATAGTACCAACCTCATGGGGTAGGTATGAGACTTACGTGAGCTCATGTTTGCATAGAGCTCTAGAAATAGAATTACCAAGGGTTGATCTCTTTAAAATTATATAACTTTTCATTTATAAAAGTAACATCCTTTATGGAAAATTTTAACAAAAGAAAACCATGCAAATTTCATCACCTAGAGATAAAAAAACAATTAACATTTTAGAATCTATTATTTGTCACTTTGTAGCAAAATTGGGATTGTACTATATATATCATTGTCTCTCCTACTTTTTTTCCTCTTAACCTTGTATTGCTTCTCCCTTGTCATTATTCATTTGGAAACAATCTTAAAAGACCATGTTTCGTTATATTCTGTTATATTAATGTGTCTTATTTAACTCTTTCCTTTTGTTTGCCATTTAGATAATTCAGTAATTTGCTATTCTAAATAACGTTGCAATAAAATATTGGTGAACAAAGATCTGTGGACATTTTGGGTTACTTCTTTAGGATTAATTCCTGAAACTGGCTTTACCAAGTCAGAAGTAGAAACATACTGAGGACGTTGATCTATTTGGTTACATTGTTCCCATAAAGACTGTGCTATTTTTCTCTCCCATAAGCAGCATGTGAATACTCATTTTACCCTATTCTGTTCTATCCTATTATAATTTTGTTTTAATCTTAGTCTGTTAGGGAGGTGAGTAATGGTATCTCATGGTCTCGGTTGCATTTCCTTGATTACCAGTGGGTTGGAGCATTTGTTTTTGTTTATTGACATACCTGTCCTCTGTTTGTCCTTCTATTTATATTCATCTTTTTTCTTATCGATTTTTAAGAGCTCTTTATGCATAAGAGGATATTAACCTTTTGGTATAATGTTGGAAATTTTTTTTCAGTTTGTCATTTGTCTTCTAAATTCATTTATGGTTTCTCGGTTGTGTAGATGCCTTTACTTTTGCTTATACGAATCATCAAGGTTTTCCACTTCCGTGTTTCCTTTTGTTTCTAGGCTTAGAAAGCACTTCCCCATCCTGGCTGTAGATATCTGTGCAGTTGCATTTTCTTCTAATTGTTTTGTGATTCATTTTGCAAATTCAATTTTTTATCAGGTTTTCTCATTTTGTTATAAGATATGATTGGAATTTAACTTTTTCTTAATAGTTATTTAATTCTTCCAGTTGTGTTTAGTGAATTATTTTTCTGTCCTCCTTGATGCTACCTCTCACACATTAAATTCTTGGTTTTTTTTTTTTTTTTTTTTTTTTTTTGAGATGGAGTTTCTCATCGCCTAGGCTGGAGTGCAATGGTGTGATCTCGACTCACCGCAACCTCCACCTCCAGGGTTCAAGCAGTTACCCTGCATCGGCCTCCTGATACATTAAATTCTTGTATAGACTAGAGGGTGTTTCCAGGCTGTTTATTCTGTTTCATTCAGACTTAGTTCTATACCACACTGTTTCAATTACAGAAGTTTTCATTTTGTGTTTTAAAATCTCGTAGCACAAAGCATCTTCATTATTATTTCCCAAAGTATTTTTGGCTACTATCTCTGACATATCTTGTATAGCCCAGAGGAACTTTAGAAGCATTTCATGCTAAAAAAAAAAAAAAAAAAAAAAACCTTGTTGAGTTTTTTTTACATAATATTCATGTGAATTCGATGAGATCTGTAAATTGATTTATAAAGAATTGACATTTGGACTACAACGTTGAGTCTTCTCATTCAGGAATGTGCTATTCCATTTACTCTTGCTCTCTCTGTGTTTATTTGAGTTTACTTCCATATCTCTCTGTAAACATTTGTGGCTTTCTTCATATGAGCTCTGTGCTGCTCTTAGAAACTTCATTCTTAGATGTTACATATACATAGAGTGAGATCGTTCTGTCCCATCGTATTTGCTAATGAGTTATTACTGGCAAATAGAAAAGCTGTTAATGTTTGTACATTGATTTAGTATCTTGCTGGGTTACTGAACTTTCTGATGAATGGAACTCTTTTTAAGGCCTTCAAACATGTTGAATATTGTACTAAAAGATTGTCTGTATACCCAGGGGTGTCTGGGAGACCTTGTATTATCATTTTTAAGAAGTTTTTCTAATTTGAAGGAAAACGGCCCCTCGTTGTGTCTGCATAGTGAAGTTTCTTTGTGACTCTAATCCTGAATCCTGGTAGCATAATGTATTTGGGGCATAGAGTGTTCGTGTGTAGTAATCCTTCCTTGTAGGCCTCCTCTGAAGCAACAGACAACCATGACGGCTCCGATGAGCAATTTTCAGATGGGAGTTTGGGGTTCACAGCTCTGCCTTGTGGGGAGTGTGTGAGGACTTAATCATAAAGAATAATTTGGGAGCTAGTTCTGGACACAGGTTCCCAGACTGATTGGGTAGAGCTTGTTGTTGTTGAGCTTGGGTTTAATTTTACCCAGATGTATACTCACAGCCAGACAAACTTGAGTACGAAGAACCAATCAGATATCACTTTCCCCATTGGTGATCCCTGAAGGACTTTCCATTCGCAGCACAAAGATAACCCCTTAAAGTGAGCAAAGAAGAAGAGAAAGGCTGACCAGAAATATGACCATAATATCTAGGCACTTCACTCTCAGCAGCTGTACTGAGCTCACATTATATTGTCATCTTCTCCAAATTAAGGCCTTCTATCAGTTATAGGAAAGGCAAGGATTTCTCCTACCCTGATTCTTCCTAGCATATGGCTGGAAGTGGGGGCGGAATCTCCCCACATCCCCACACAGACGGCTTGTGAATGTTCCGATGGAGTGCGTTTCCTCCGTTGGACGAACAACTCATCTTTTACTCTTTGCTTTTTATGCCAGTTTGGGAAGGTTGTTTTTCTCCCACTTGAAAATCTTCCTCGGAAGGAATATGTTGCCATCAGCAATTTCTCTGTGTTGTAACTATCTCCTATGAAGCCAGACTGTAAGGCAGTGCGTCTTCCCTCAATAGAACCCAAGCCCATTCTTCATGGTTCAGCAAATTTCTGAGTGCCTTCTGCGTGCCAGGCACTGTGCTTGGTGTTGGAACTCGACCAGGAGAAAACCATGCCTGGTTCTTTCCCTCAAGGAGTTTACAGTCTAGTGGGGGAGACAGATGTTTTTCAGATAGTGCAAAAGGCAATAAACACTGTGAAGGAAGATGGTCAGTGCCGTTACGGGGAGCTCTACCTCTTTTTGGATTCAGGGAGTAGGGGGAACTGATCTGAGATTTAAAGGAATGATAAGCTTAGCATTTAAAGGGAGAGTGAGCTGGGGAAGGAGCAGGGATGGTGCATTCCAGGCAGAGGAGGTACATGTGCAGGAGAGAGTATGGCACCTTCAAGGAGAGGCAAAAAGGTCAGAGAAGCTGGCGTTAAGAAAGCAGAGGGGAGCATGGCACAGGCGGAGAGTGGAGAATTAGGAGGGAGAGACCATGCGGGTTTTGTCTAGCTGCATAGGTACACTGTGTCTTTATTGCAAGAGCACTGACTGACTGACTGTTTTTAAGCAAGGGAATGGCATTTTGCAAAGACAGCCCTGACTACCATGTGGTAAGTCACTATGAAATACTAAGGAAGAAGAAATGGGGTACAGTTAGGAAAGGACTGCAGGAGTCCGGGAGAGAGTTGAGGGGATGGTGTAGGTGGAGACAGGTAAATGGGCAGGCTGAGGTGGAGGGTTCGAGGGTGGAAAGTAAAGGGGAGGGATGTCTCAAGGTGACCCCTAGATTACTGGATGGATGTGGTGCTGTGCTGGGCACTAGGAACAGTGGAAGCAGTCAGGTATATTGGAGAAAACTGAGCTTTGTTTAGGACTGGGTGTGAGGGCTCCTGAGGCATGGCAGTGGTGGCAGATAGGCGGTTATATGTATAGGTCTGGCTTTCCCTCACAGGAGAAATCAGGGCCAGAGACAGAAATTTCGAGGAATCATTCACATAAGATTCCGAGAGAAGAAGCTTAGTGATAAGGGTCAAGCTGTTGGTCCGCAGTCCTCTTCAGACCTCTTGCTGCTTCTTGCTGTGACGACACTCTAGATCCCAGAGATGGTACTTCCCAGATGTGGAGGAGGGCATTGCATTTCCTGTGTATCCTCCACCATGTGCTGGCTGAGTCAAGAATGGAGGTAATAAAAGAGACATAAACACGGGAAACCACACGTCTAAAGCATCCCATCTGTAAACTCTTGCTTACTCTCCAGACTCACAGGCCCCACCCTTCAGACTGAGTCTCTTGAGTACAGAGATGTAACTTGGAAGTCTCTCCTGCTCCCTCTTTCCTCTGATCAGAGCATTCCCTTCCTCCCCCAGCTCCTCATTCTTGAACAACGAGCCTTCAAATACCTTGCTCATTAAATTACTTGCTTAAATTTGAGATCATTTATCTAATTATACATGTAATAATATTTATTAAACACCTGCTCTGTGCCAGGCACAGTGGTATGGATAAAGATGGTGAAGGCACAAGATGGGATTATAATGTTGATGTAACAAATGCTGAAATACAGGGACGTCCAAATCTCCTGTGAGGCCAGGTGAGGGAGGGGCCATTCAAGGGAGTGAGAGAAGGCCTAGGGATGTGTGACATGTAGCAAAGGTTGAGGACAGGGTGGTGAGAGCATTTGGGGCAGAACAAACAGATGTGTCAGAGGAAGTGTTGTGGGACTGTGAGGTGGTTTCCATGCCCGGAGTATATTGGGTATGTATGTTGCAAAAGTAATTGTGTGTGTGTGTGGAGGGGGAGGGGGTTGAGGTAGCATGGAAGGGCCAGGTAATGGGTCATGGGGGCAGAGAGAGAGAGATGGGTTATGACCTCTAAGCTGCCAAGGTGGGTAGCATCCAAATAAGGCAGGACCTCAAGAACAGAGTTGTGAGATCGGCCAGATTTCCTTCTGTTGTATGTGTGCCGTGAGAGTTTTCTCAGCCTCATCCATTCCTGCTGTCAGGAGATGAGACAAAAATATCCTTATTATTCTTGCATTGAGAAATACAAGCTTGGACTGGAATCTTAACAGGTACTGCTGGTTCTGCCTTCTCCACTTCCCAGATGTGCGCATGGCAGCTCCCAGCATCAGCAGCGTTGAGTGAGTGGTTCTGAGGGTCTCCTTGGGCTCTTTTGGCAGAGTGGAAATAAGTTTCTAATCTGAGTCACTCAGGGTTCTGTGCATGGGCCTAGTCTAATAACTAAAAACTTTCTGGAGGAGCCAGAATTTTCGTCATGGATGTTTTCTGACTCATGTTGTCATTGGAATGACTTTTAGTTCCCTTTGGGCATGTCTGACTTCTACACTTCTTAGGAAACGTAGCAAAGGTTGAGGACAGGGTGGTGAGAGCATTTGGGGCAGAAGAAACAGATGTGTCAGAGGAGGCATTGTGGGAATGTGAAGTGGTTTCCATGCCTGGAGTATATCGGGTATGTATGTTGCAAAAATTTGTGTGTGTCGGGGGCAGGGGGCGGGGGTAGAGGTAGGATGGAAGGGTCATCTCTGACCTGAGACCACTGGCCTGAACAGTTCCAGGGTTGGGGTGCTGTGGGCTTGTCAAGTGGCCAGATCACGCCTATATCTGCTCAGGGCGCATCAATGGTTGAGGAATTTCCGAGAACTAATACAAACAAGTTCATGCCATTGCTCTGAATTTAGGTCCCAGCAGTGTTTATGATTGCTCAACCAGGCCCTCACCAGCTCTTTCTGGAATACTCAGTCCAGTGAGACGTGGGCACTGGGGGACAGAGAAGGAAGAGGAGAGGAATCCTGAAGAATGCTGGATATGCCAGTGGGCTGCAGGGCTTGAACTTGAACCAGTGCATCTAGATGGGCCAACTATGCCTTGTGAACTGAATGTTCTCCAAGGCTGAGGAGAGGTGGGAGGACCCCAGGACCACTACATTGAGGGAAGGAGAGAGCTTGGGACCCCTGGAGCTGGGGACAGAGCTATGAGAACCAGAGGGAGTGGAGATTACTGTGGACAAGAAGCATCTTGAAGGTCTTTCAAGCACCTGGGTCTGGACAAAAAAGTTCCACATGGGTCAAAGACAACACTGCAGAGATCCTCTGCCAGACTGGGTGTAGCTGGCCAGGGTGGTCCATGGGATGCTCTGAGAACCATTTGTCTTCTCCTCAAGAAGCTTGCAAAATGGGAAATGGCAGGTGTCAGCCTTGGAGGGAGATGGTTGGTTCAGCAGCGCAGGCATCCTTCTCCCTCTGCTTCTGTTTGACTGTTTCCAAGTCAGCTTTAATGTTGTAAACCACTGCTTGTCACTTTGCCAAATTCCTATGCTCTTACTTAAGCGTGATTCACGCACTAGATGTTTTTGACATTTGAAGATTACTTGGTTCTTTGGGCAATTTTCTCGTTTGCCTTCAAAAAAATGCCTGCAGTTCTCTATTTCATCTGGTGGAAAGGTGAGGCCCAGGATGCATGTAATGAACTGATGGCACAGTGAGGCGTTGGGCCCGGTGAACTCGTGGGGTGTAGCTGAGATACAAGGCGGTTTCTACTAAAAGGATCAAGGCAGCTCCTCGACCTCACTTTGGGGATCATTTGTACTGAAGATAATTCATCAGTGGAGTCATGCTGGCACTGAGTTGGCCTGATGAGCCCATCTCCGTGCTGAAGCCAACCATGGGGCCAGCCATTTCCATCCTGACTGCCCACATGCTGTGTGATCCATGTTCTCTGTGGCAGAGGGCTGGTCACTGCAGACCCATGGACATGGGTGTCACCATATGGTCACTCCAGACCCATGGACATGGGTTTCATAATATCATCCTTTCTACTCCACTGAGCCAGGACTGCCCTCACCGGGCAGAGATTAATTGAAAATTCATGTAACTATCCGCTCATTTATTAAGATGCACCTCGTTTTCTTCCTTCCCCCAATGCCTCTCCAATGCCAAACTGAGTCCCCGCCCCTGGGAGAGACGGGAGAAAGAACAACCTGATCCCCACCTTGAAAGAAACCATTGGTCTCATGGAAAAAAACCACAGATCCGTGGCCGTGCAGTGTTTGTCTTGGAATGTTTGTTCATTTTCCCATTCGTTCCCTGTGTAAGCTGTGCATCTCTCCCCACCAAGCCCGGTGCTCTGAAGGTGGCATTGAGGGCCCCGAGTTTGTCCCTAGCTCCCTCCCTCCCTTTGTAATGTGTCCCTTCCTTCCCCACAGATGTGGTGGGAGGCCTCTGCACCCTGCTGTGGGGTAAGGTGGCATCGGGCACACAGAGAGTGACCTGGGGTAGTCTTTGGTCACTCACCAGGTGATTTCACTTGGCAAATGATCTGAAAAGAGGCTGCTGTTCTCACAGGCGTCTGTGAACCCCATGCCTGAGCTTCTTCGTCCTCCCAGCTGTGCCGTTCCCCGGATGGAGTCCATTCCATTAAAGGACCGGAAAACAGAACTCTTGAAGACAGGATAAAGGATTAGGGATAATTTCATTTCAGAAGAAAGAGGCTGAGGAGGGACTTAATTGTCTTTGAAGGATCCTCCTGTGGAGGACAGAGATGAGTTGTTCTCCATCTCACTGAGCGAGAGGAGACAAAGTGGATCTCAAATGAATGTGCAAAGCTTCCAGTGAGTTGGGGCTGGCCCCCTTCAGGGAAGGTTCAGGGAGACTGGGCAGACAGAGTGGGTGGCACCAGGGAGTGCGGGGGCCGCGCAGACGGATGTGTTTGTGCGGGGTGGCGGGGGAGGTGGGAGGCCTGCTGTGGGAGAAAGAGATGTCTCCATCCCCTCTCAGAAAGAAAATTGTAGAAAGCAAGAAATTAACAGACAGTAAGTAGGAGAGACCCCCAGTGTCAGGGAAGCAGGTTTGGAGTGGGTTCAGGCTAGCTGGGTCCTGCAGACTGGGTGGAAAGCATGTCAGCTGAAGTACAGAGGTCACACAGGGACAGCGGGAGGGGCCAATGGGGCTGCAGAGCTCAGTTTGAGCCTCTTGCCCCCAGAGGCATGGGGATCCATTGGAGATGCTTCAGCCGGGGAGCGACCCATGATGGGGCTTCTGATTCTGGTGGGTCCTCCCTTGACAATGGGGGATGCCACACAGCATAGCCCCCAATGCCAGTCTACAGATGCTTGCCAGTCTCAGACTGGCTTGCAGCAAACAGAGGAAAATACTGATACCATGCAGTGAGTTTTTCACAGAACTAAATGCATTGCATTTAAAGTGCTGTCCTTATTCTAAGATTATGTTCTATGAGCCAAGATTCTTTGTAGCAAGCAACAGAAACCAATCCTGCGTAATTGAAGCAGAAAAGGAATTTATTAAAAGGGTATTAGTCAGCCCAGAGTCTCCAGGGTGATTGGCGAACCAGGCTCAGAGGCCACATGGCCAGGAATGACAACAGTCATACCCAGATCTGGCCCCACAAGGCCCCACAGCTGCCCTGCTGGTCAGACCTCCAGTTGGTCCAGACCAGCACCACCAAGCTTCCAACAGTGGGTGCTGCACATGCTGCAGTTCTACACTCTCCCCACTCCTGTGGGTCACCGGCTTCTGATTTAAAGTGTGTGTCGGTGCGCCCTGTTGGTAGGGCAAGGGAGGTAAGCAAATTTGCCGTTTTCAGCTTCTATAACACAAGATGGGCTTAGCTTCCACAGCAAGGGCCTTCCTAGACACAAGGCAGGAGCTCAGGTGCTGAGAACCCGCCCTGGAAGGAAAGGTATTTCTTCTCTGTCTCTTTGACTGTATGTGCATGTGTGAATTTTTAAAATGTTCTTTGTTTTGTGAAGCCAAGGTGATTAGGTTGTTTGATGTTTAAAGCATTATTATTACTTGGCAGAATGTGAAGTTGGAAAGCTATTATTTGTTCCCAAAAGTTTTGAAGGTTTAGTAGTCCATGAAATTCAAAAGACTAGGACTTTAGTGCCAGACAGGCTGGGCCTAAATCCCAGGGCTGCCCCTTACTAATCAAGTAGCCTTGAATGAAGGTTTCTGAGGTCCTGTTTTGTTGTTGTTTTTTAAAATCCCCTTAGCCTATTTATGTATCTTTAGATCTAAAGGTAGTCTTTTTTTTTTTTTTTGACATAGACTCTCACTCTGTTGCCCAGGCTAAAACGCGGTGGCATGATCACAGCTCACTGCAGCCTTAACCTCCTGGGCTCAGGCGATCCTCACACCTCAGACTCCTGTGTAGCTGGGACCACAGGTGTGCACCGCCACACCCTGTATGTATTTTTTAGTTTTTTTTGTAAAAGATAGTAATACTCACTGCTCAGAGTTGCAGTGAGCAGTGAATAAGAAGACATGGGTGAAAAGTGTAATCAACAGCCGGTAAGAAATTGGTGACACTGTTGGGTTGAGGGGTCGACATTGATCAAAACAGCTTTCTGGAGGCAGATCCTAAATCATCCAGAATGGCTTAGAATCTGTTCCTGTGCCTGCTGGAGTTACACGTTCGTGGCAACAAGCACCTGAGAGCACAGTGATAACATCCCGAGAGCCTGGGGAGTCTTGTGCATTTCTTCTCTGCTAACGCTTGTATGCTGGAAGGAAGCTGTTGTATTCTGAAACACTGATGCATCCCAGGTTCAGAAACCCTGACCTCACAGAGCTCCACTTCTAGAAAAACACCTAGGGCAATCCAAGCCCCACCCTCCGATGGGACTGGATGTCTTACAACTGCGGTTTGGTGGGCATTTTCCCCCTTTGTCCCCCTCCCTCCTCTGTCGGGATGGACAGGGCAGGCTGAGTTGTCCTCTGCAGGTCCATGCCTCAGTTTCTTCATCTAGCAAAATGCAAGTGATACACCAAGGTCACCAGGGCAGTGAGTTGGTGGCAGAGCCGGGACTCTAGTGCAGGATCTCTTCATGCAAATGTAAGAGATGCTACGTGGTGTTGAGCTGGAGGGACTCAGTCCTCTTTTGCCTGATGAGATTCACATCACCCTGTCTTTTGAGCTGTTCCCATCTCTCTGTCAATAGATCCATTGTCCGTGATTTACTGAAACTCTTCCTGGAGAAGCTGCGTTTTATCCATTGCTACCTGTCGTGTATGGTGGGTGTCCAGCGTGTTGCCAGCTAAATAAACATGGTGGCCTTCCTGGCCAAGTTCACTTTTTCTACCCCTCCTGGGGCTCCATCTTTGTTCTTCTCACCCTACATGTTCTCTCTTCAGTATTGTTATGGGCTCCCTAAAACAGTGGTTCCCGAATCCGTATCTTCAGTACTGACCCCACTGCTGACGTGAGACTCTTCATGCCGGCTCATTAAGGGCCATCTCCTCTGGATACTCCACAGGCACCTCCATTTGAGCCCTTCTGAAGCTGATCTTAGCCTCTTTCCCCAATCCCAACCCAAGTCTCTTCCTCCACCTGGGTTCCTATCTCACGGCCCTGACAGAAGCCTGGGAGTCTTCCTGAACGCTCTTCCTTCTGCCCCCGACGTAGAGCCATTCCCGGGGCCATCAGCCTTCTTCCCATCATTACCTCCATCCTCTCTCTCCATTCCCACCAAGACCCCTGTTTGATTCAGGCTCTATCCTCTCTTATGGGATTTGACAACAACCTCTTAACTCATCTCCTGGCCTCAGAGCTTTTCCCCACCCATTCATTCTCCATCCAGAGCCAGGGCACAAATTCTTTCCTGACAGCCTTCTGCTAGAGCCATGGCTTAGAGATCTCGTGTGGGGATACACGTTTGTTGTGTGGTCACCATGTGTGGCTACATGGAGAGACCGAAGTGAATCGTCTGCCTGCAAGCGTTTACACTCGGGTGAGCACAATTCACACACTCCTTGGCTTAGCACATGGGACCAAACTTACATATATTGAACCTTGAGCTTTAGGTACCTTGTCTTGATCCTGGCAATAGTGCCATGCAGTAGGCACCGCTGTGATCCCCACTTTCCTGATGGAGACACTGAAGCAGACAGACATGAAGTCGTTTGTCTGGGGGAACAGAGCAAGTCAGTCGTGGAAGGAGGCGCTGTGCCCAGGCAGCCTTGACCCTGGGATTTTCATTTTTATCACTGCATTGTCTCCCCTCCAGCCTCACCTTTCTCTCCCCTCTAGCCTCACCTTTCTCTGCTCTTTACCCCTTGTAGACCCTTTAGAGCTCTGCTGAAGTGCTTGTAGTCTCTCAACACCGTGGACTTGTTCAGCCTGGATTTTTAGCATTGAGTTTCTTCTGCTTGGAACCTTCACTGCCACCATGACCCCTACCCTCTACTGAGGCTGTGTCCAGTGTGGTGGAAGAGACCACCTGGGGCTCTTTCTTTAAGCACGTCCCTCCCCCAGGGCTGGGAAAGACGCCCCTCCTCAGTGCCCCTGTCTCGTTCTGTCCATCGCCTTGGAGTAGTTAGTTCATCTTTCCCGTCAGCTAAACTGTGATTTCCTTGAGGGCGGGGTCTGTCTTGCTAATTTCTGTCGCCGAAGCCCAGCACAGTCCCTGGCATATTGTAGACACACTGTAAGTATCTGTTGAAAGAGTGGATGAATCCAGACACACCTTCCACTGTGGGGTCCTGCCCTCTCACTGTGGCAGTGGGGTTTCCAAACTAAGAGGCTTTGTGCTTCCACCTGCCCTCCTGCCTGACTCCCCACCCCATCCTACCTGGACCCCGCCATGGAGCCAGGGCCTGATCCTTGGTCTTTGTTGCTGTAGCGCTTGGTGATGGAGTGGGCATGGGCACTGTAAGGAACCCCCCTTGGGAGGGTGTCCCAAGGCTGGCAATCCCTAATTGGGTCTGGGGGCAGATCCTTCCTGACTCCTGCCCCTGTCCAAGCAATTTGTGGCCTATGCAGCCTCCACATAGGCGTCTCGGAGGGGCCTGCAGACCCAGTGCTTTGGTTCTGAAATGTTAGGCTTCAGCATGATTTAGTGCCCTGGCATTTCTGAGCTAGTTTACAGTAATCAGGCATTTGTTAATGCTCACTTTCTCCTCCACGGACTGTTGCTGACACAGGAATTTTCTTTGTTGATTAGATTTAGCCCTGTGCAAAACAGTAACCAGGGTAGGGTAGTAAGGGAAGCCTGGATGCCAGCAGTGATGGTAACTGGGGCCCAGGGATGCTGGGGCCACTGCTTATGAACTTTGTTAGTGACTTAACCCCTCTGAGTCTCAGCTGTTTCATCTGTGAGTCAGGGATAACCCTACCCAATACGCTGGGGTTACTGTGAGGATTAAAAAAGAAAGACTACAGAGCATTGTGTTTGACTCAGCATGCACTTCGTCAATCCTGAGCCCCCTTCCCTGCCCCTTAGTGCCCATGTTTGGACTGACTTATTGGTACATGAGTTCCACAAGGTGCCAGATGGTACTTTTCATGGTAAAGGAATCTATAGGTAAAGAACGGGCTTTCGCTTTCTCCTAGTACTGTTCGGATTCATTACTGCCTCCACCTCCTGCCCCGTCACACACCCCATTGGTGTCTTCTAGAGTCTGGAGTTGCAGACCACAGATACTAGCAAATGGTCCTACTGACTAAATTAAAACAGGCCAAGTCAGAAAACTCAGCTTCCAGATTGCAAGGCCAGTATGATTTTCCCAAAAAGAAGAACTTCCATGAGGTCACATTTGTGACTTGTAATTTTGAACTCTGCAGACACCAGCCCTGCCCTCTGGCCAGAACTGTCCCGCTCCCCTGCCTTCTCTTCTTTCCCTCTCTTGAGTCATTTCTGCTACCTCTGAGCCAGTGAAAGTGGAGGCCAGGTAAAGGCTCCTGGTCTGTCCTGGCGCTCCCCAGGCTGGAGGGTCCCACCTGGGAGGGCACAGCCATCGCAGGAGCTACAGGGCTGTCTGTGGCCTGCACTGTCGGTGGGAGCCCACGGCCGGGGTGATTGCGCTCATGTACACATGTGACTTTCCCCCTCTTCCCTATCTTGCTGGGCTTGACTCATCTCTTTAATCACTGTGGACTTGGATGTTCTGTTATTTCCAGGGCATCTTCTCAATTTCATTCTAAAAGTACGTCCTCGCTCTGTTCAGAATAGATTTTTAATTGTCCTTTCCCTGAAAAATGTTGAGCAGAATGAGTCCTCAGGATAACAGTGGCCTTGACTAGGAGTCTGGTGTTGGGCTTAGTGCTGAGGCCCATGTCGCAGTGGGGCTGGGGGCTGGGAGCTGAGGGCTCCGGTGGGCTGCACTTCGGGGTGCGGCTGGTCTCTGCATGGCCCTTTCCCCACTCAGGCTCATAGGTCGTTTGTTGAGAGGAAGGGACTTGGGGCCAGTCATTACTCCAGCATTAGCCTGCCTGTCCCAGCTTGGCTGTTTGGCTGGCCGACTTCACCACTCTCTTCTCCCCACTGAGCCACAGAGGCCTCGTCATGTAACATGTCACAAAGGTTAGATAAGGGCGCGCGGTGCTTTCACTCGTGGAATGCCTGCAGAATAACATGGTTTCCCACACACGGAGACACAGGCTGCTTGTGTGGCCAGCACGGGGGTTCCTACATCAGCATGTGGTGACCCTTGGCCTCGCCCACCATCAGCTCACTCTGCCTGTGTCTCCTCCTGCCCAGCGACCCTCACGGACTCCCCATTGTCTATCCAGTAAGAACAATCCCTCAGCCATTTCAGAGCTGTCTACAGCTGGAACTCGCCCACCCTGTGGCTGCCCCTCGAAGCCCTGTTTGCTCTCCTTCCTTGCTGCGTCCACACCGATCCTGTCACTGCTTCCTCATGCCTGAAATTCTTACTGTGTGCAGCCCGTTGAGGTAAAGGGCCAGAGACTCACTTAAGCTGTGTCAAGGAACGGGGTTTGGTTTTTTTTTTTTTTTTTTTTTTGAGACAGAGTCTCGCTCTGTCGCCCAGGCTGGAGTACAGTGGCACAATCTTGGCTTACTGCAAGCGCCGCCTCCCGGGTTCACGCCATTCTCCTGCCTCAGCCTCCTGAGTAGCTGGGACTACAGGCGCCCGCCACCATGCCTGGCTAATTTTTTTTGTATTTTTAGTAGAGACGGGGTTTCACCGTGTTAGCCAGGATGGTCTCGATCTCCTGACCTCGTGATCCACACACCTCGGCCTCCCAAAGTGCTGGGATTACAGGCGTGAGCCACCGCGTCTGGCCAACAGGGTTTGTTTTATAGGAGGCAGAATCCCACAGGAACACAGGGCCCGCTGGCTCCCGAGACCAGGCCGCCTGAAGTCCTCCATGCGTCTTCATCTCAGGGCCCTGCTGACATGGCGACTGCTGCCCTCCGAGCAGATTCTTCTGCAACTTTCTTAATTTTCTTCCTGATGTCAACTGATAGATCGTGTGTATTCTCTGGCAAAAAATTCCAAAGGAAGAGTCCAGTGGGCTTAGCTGCCTGCCGCTGCCCCACCTGGCAGAGCTCCCGGTGCCAGGGTGTCTGCAGAGTGCCTGCTGGACCTTGCGCTGGCCGCCTTTGGGTCTGAGGCCATCTCTGGTCCCAGCCGCGTCCACCCTTTTCTGGAAATGGCACTGCTGAGGCCCATCTGTCAGCGGGGGCTCTGGGTGGGGCAGTCACTATGGGTGGCACGTGTACAAGTCATCTTTCCGCCACCCCTCCACCCGAATCCTACCCAACCTTCAAAGCCGAGCATCAATCTCACACCCTCCCAGAAGCCCTGGCTGCCTCCTCCTCCTCCTTTTATCAGTCCACAGAGACCTTAGAGACCGGGCCAGGTGCCAGGCCAGGGGCTTTCATTAGCATCTTCGCACAACAGTCCTCACAGCAACCTTCTGGGAAGTAGGTATCATTGTGTCCCCTCCTTACAGAGAGGGAAACAGAGGCTCAGAAGGGCTGGGTGACTCACTCAGTAGTGTAGACGAGGCTCCAGCCCACCCTGTAATTCCATTCAATGCTTCTTCCACCTGTTCCAGGTCCTTTGAGCCCCTCCAATCCTCCTGGTCTGTCACATGCTAGACAATGGTTGGGGCCTGTCTTGTGGTGTCTCCCAGAGTGGCCTGAATTGTAGGGACCTGTGGTCTGTCCGTTGCTGAAGGGGTGTCTGCTCCTGAAGATCACATGGTCAGGGCAGAGTCAGAGGCCGGGTTGGGGGCCCAGTAGGGCCTCCCTGCAGAGCACAGGGAAGTGGAGGCCGTCTCTGCGTCTCCTCTCCCCTCCTCCTCTTTTGGGCTGGCTGCTCCTAGAGGGCAGAAGTGAAGAATTTCTGGTACAAAGTCATTCTGCTCGTCCTGAGTGTCAGGAAGGAAGATTTAGACAAGATTGTGTGTGTGCGTGTGTCTGTAGCTTGTGTGTCTGTGTTAGCATGTCTGCTTTGTGTGTCTGAGTGTGTGTTCATGTGCCTGTGTGTCTTGGTGTGTGAACCTGTGTGTGTGTTATATGTTGTGTGCGTGACTGTGTGTGTGTGTGTCTGTGTGTTACTGTGTCCGTGTGTGACTGTGTCTGTGTTCGTATTCATCTGTGTCTCTGTGTGTGTCTGTGTGTTGTGTGTACGTCCGTGTGTGTGTTCATGTGTGTGTGTCTGTGGGTCTGTGTGCGTATGTGTTCATACATCTGTGTGTGTGTCCATTTGTCTGTGTGTATGTACATCTCTGGCTCCAAAGACCAGGTCTGTGTGTGAATGTGTATTTCTGTATGCATGTGTGTATCTGTGTGTCTGTGTTTGTGTCAGTTTATCTGCCTCTGTGTCTGAGTCAGTGTGTCTGCCTTTGTGTGTCTGTGTATGTCACTGCATCTGTGTGTCATATGTTGTGTGTGTGTTGGTGTGTTTGTGTGTCTGTCACTGTGTCTATGTGTCTTATGTTGTATGTCTGTGTGTGTTCATGTGTTTGAATCTCTGTGTCGGTGTGTCTGTGTGTCGTGTGTGTGTTCGTGTGTTTGTGTGTCTGTCAGTGTGTCTGTGTGTCATGTTGTATGTCTGTGTTCATGTGTTTGTGTGTGTGTCAGTGTGTCTCCCTCTGCTGTCTGTATGTTTGTTTGAGTGTGTCAGTATGTCTGGGTGGGTCTTTGTGTGTTCTGTGTGTCTGTGTGAGTGTGCGTTCTTTGTGTGTCTGTGTGAGTGTTCGTTCTTTGTGTATCTGTGTATGTGTCTTTATGTGTGTCTCTGTGTCTGTATGCCATTGTGTCTGTGTCTTTGTGTGCAGTGTGTTTGTGTGTGTGTTCATGGGTCCGTGTGTGCCTATGTATCTGTGTGTCTCTGTGTATCTTGTGTTTCCCTATGTGTGTACATGTGCCAGTGTGTCTATGTATGTCTTTGTGTGTTGTGTTTGTGTGTGTGTCTGTGTGTGTCTCTGTATTTTCATATGCCTATGTGTCTGTGTGTTGTGTGTGTGCCTGTGTGTGGTGTGTGTTCCTGTGTGTTGTGTGTGTCCCTGTGTGTGTCCGTGTGTGTCCCTGTGTGTGTCCGTGTGTCTGTGTCTCTGTGTGTTGTGTGTGTCCATGTGTCTGTGTCTCTCTGTGTTGTGTGCCTGTGTGTATGTCCCTGTCTGTGTCTGTTATGTGTGTGTCTGTGTATCTTTGTCTCTGTGTTGTGTACCTGTGTGTGCATCCCTGCCTGTGTCTGTGTTGTGTGTATGCCTGTGTGTGTGTCCATGTGTCTGTGTCTGTGTTGTGTGTATATCCAGGTGTCATGTGGTCCACGTGTGCAGGCGAAAGGGCAGTGCCTATGTCTGTGTCCCTGTCTGTGTCTGTGTTGTGTATGTATCTGTGTGTGTCCGTGTGTCTGTGTCTGTGTTGTGTATGTGTCCAAGTGTCATGTGGTCCGCGTGTGCAGGCAAGAGGGCAGTGCCTCTGTGTGTGTGTATCTGTGTCTCTCTGTGCTGTGTATATGCCTGTGTGTGTGTCCGTGTGTCTGTACAGCCTGCGTGTGCAGGCGAGAGGGCAGTGCCTGTGTGTGTCTGTGTGTGTGTGTCTCTCTGTGCTGTGTATGTGCCTGTGTGTGTGTCCATGTGTCTGTACGGTCTGCGTGTGCAGGCGAGAGGGCAGTACCTGTGTGTGTGTCTGTGTGTCTGTGTCTCTCTGTGCTGTGTATATGCCTGTGTGTGTGTCCGTGCGTCTGTAAGGTCTGCGTGTGCAGGCGGGCAGGCAGGGCTGTGCTCTGCGTTCCTGACGGACGACGCTGTGCTCCTCCAGGAGGCCTTGAATTCCCCATTCAGCGCCAAGCCTGCGAGGGATCCAGTCACTCGCCCACACCTCTGTCGGTGAAATGCCAGCAAGCCATTTATGTCCCTATTGCTTAGAAAATGCAAACTCAAGTCATTCAACAAAAGCAGTCCTTGAATGGGTCTTGCTGATTTGCCCTTCAGGGCCTCAGGGCCTGGCTGTTGTGGAGCCGTGGCGGGGAGCCACAGGCCTCAGAGTGGACAGTGGGGTTTGGCGGGTCCCACAGGGGGTCCCTGGGAAGCTCCTGGTCATGGGACGCGTTTTTCACTCGCCCGCTTACTGTTTCTTTTTTCCCTGCGAACAGAAAAGCCTGGATGGTTCTCCCAGCTGCTGTGTGGGGCCGGGCTCTGCAGGGCTCTTCTGGGGCCGCGAGAGGCGTCTGCTGCGTGGGTCAGCCTGGCCGACTGACCTCCCCGGGCCTGACCTCCCCGGGCCTGAGCCTCCCACCCCAGGGTCTTCTCTCTTCACTGAAGGGGTCCCTTCCGCCCTGTCCCGAGGGCTACTGTGCTGCGGGCCGCCCCAGCTCCGTCTGCGCTTGCATTCAGATCCTCTCTAAGAACTTAAGCAGTGGCACAGCCCATGCCTTTTCCTCGCAGATTCTCAAAGGGCTTAAAGAAGAACTCTGGGCTAGTGTTTCTCTCAAAGGGAAACAGCCTCTGTGATTTGTGGAGTGTGTCATTCCGCTACTACTTGGCGGATCTGTTGCTGGCTGTGGGGTCAGTCAGAAAGGCCTGGCCTCAGCCTGGCGGGCAGGGGTCCTGTGGGAACACCATTCCACTCTCCACGGGCTGGGGGTGCAGTGTGGGATCTTGCTGGTCCTCCCAGGCCTCGGCTGGTTCCCAGGGGCCTCCCCCTGAGCTCGTTCTCCATCCTGGAGTGTCCTAGCCAGGTAACTCTAGCACAAACCATATGTCCCCATAAGCCAGGCTCCTCCACCACGCGTATGAAACAGCAGCAGCGTGTCTTTCTCCCTGAAGACGAGTGTGGAGCTCTAATGGCTCCAACCTCTCCCCTACCCCATTCACCATCCTTAGTGGCTTTGCTGGGGCATCTGCTCTCTCTCCTTTCCTGCCCAGCTGTCCACCTGTCACACCCAGCACAGCCCCGAGGTGCTGCCTCTTCACACGTGGCTCCCTGAAGGACAGTGGGGCTCTTGCTCCTTTTCTCGTAATAACAGCACCATCCACCATTCCTCTCCGAGGAACAGTGGGTAGAACCGATACTTCTAGAACAAGTGCTTAGGGCTTATTGCTGTCAAAGGTGGGAAATGCATCAGATTTAAACGACCTATTGTAAAAGTCAGTCAATAATGCCTTACATAGTTTCCCCTAAAATGGAACTTTGGGAGCCTCTGAGTGTGCACGCGTGCAGGTGTGTGTATGGGCAGGTGCATTTGTGTGTGCATGTTTCCTGTGAGAGAATGAGCAGCGAATGGAAATCAGACTCAGTCACCATTTGGTGTATCTCCTTGGTTCACTTTGACTGCTCTACATTGTTAAATTGTTTCTATTATTTGTCATCTATGGTTTCATTTATAACCAAAGTGGACCGCTTTGGCTATAAAAAGTGACAAAGACAGGAAACATAAAAAACATTTATGTGGAGCCACCCCAAGTTAATGAGGAGCCTAAGAATGATAATTCTGCAAGTTTGCCTCAAGGTTATTTTTACCAGATCCATAAGTTGTGATCATCTGATCCAAGTTCTTATATAGGTCATCTAAATGTCTTTAGTACGTCAAATGAGAGGAAGAAAGAAGGGCATGGGGGACAGATAATACAGAGATAATTTAACCAGCTTGCCTTTTATTGATTGGAAAAAATTATTACCAGCAATGTGTTATTTGGAAGAAGAACTTATAAATCTCTCTCTGAATCTCGCTTTATCTCATCATTTAGATAACATTTGAACATTACTAAAACACTGCAGTCGATTTTTCTTACACTCAAAAATGCACGAATTCTAAAGATCGGGTCACAAAAGCAGTTTTTATCTGTTTTTAAAGCAGATGCACATAATTAAGTTTCAATTATGTTTTAGATATGTTGGTCCCCAAACCAAAATGTCGTTTTTTATTTGTCAACAAATCAGTCTTTCCTTGCACAACTAATTTAAAGGAAATGAAATGTTGTGTATAACTTGTTAAATGGGAAAATGTTGAAATGTGTGTTTGTATATAATGAACGTTATTTAAAAATGATCTTTTAATGCTCATTTAATATAATCTTTGAATAATATACTCATATAAAATATTTAACTAAAAATCTTTTTTACCATAAGCCATGCAAAAATGATAAAATGATTTTTTTTTAATTGTAGGGGGTTTGTGAAATTACAGATTACTGTGAAAGGAGTTCATTAGTCAAAAACAGGATTGGAAATGCTGATCTAGAGACACAAAGTCCAGGGATTTCAGGAGGGAGCTGGAGAAGGAGAGAGAAGTGAGGGCGGGGAAGAACCAGTCCCCGTCTGGTAAGGCGTATGTGGCTTCCTCCTTGGGCTCCAGCAAATACCTCTCTCGCCAGGGCCCGCCAGACCAGGGCTCCATAGCAAATGCCAAAAGCTAGCCAGAGGTGAGGGCATTTAGGAATGCTGCCTTTGAGCTCATCCTTCAAAGAACGCAACCCTGGGCGGGTAGCAGGGTGAGCCCCCTACCTGCGTCCTACCCTGCTATGGGGATAGGGAGTGAGCTGGAGACACGGATGAAAGGAAGCCAGTGTCCCCCTAGATAGCAGCCCCAAAAGGAGCAGCCCTTGGCTGATCCTCGCTAAGCTGCTTTGCCGGCTTGCCTTAGATTAGACTGGGTGTACCGGGTGCAGGCGGCATCATTTCTGAGAACTGGCTGTCACATGACTTGGCAGAACAATAGCAGCCAGGTGGAATTTTGTCCCCTGTACTATTTGTGAGCAGTGGAAGGACCACAGGACACTGGTGATCCAGGCTGGGTCTCTTTCTTTATAGGACACATATCAAAGCCCAGAGAGGTGGGAAGAGGCCGCCTAGGGTCTCAGGGTGGCCAAGAGCGTGCTGTGTACACATTCTCCCAGGCTCCCATGTATGCATTCTTCCAGTGTTCTGGGACAAGGGTATGTGCCATTTCAAAGATACTGATCACAGAGGACGACTGTGCCCTTCCCATGTCTGGGGGGTGCCTTTGAGGTGGGGAGGTGGCCTCAGAGTCATGGAAAAGGCTCTTGGGAGGGACAGCTGGGTTCTGGAAGGCTGTGGGAAGGGGAGGAAGGGATGAGTAGGGCAGAGATTTAACTTACGCAACAGCAGAAACTATTCTACTGTGCTCAGGCTCTGCAGGTGTTTTGTGACCCTCCTGCAGGAACATTTATTTGTATCTATTCCAGCTGGTTGACCTGCCACAGCCCATCCTCAAATGTATCAATCCAAGGTACTATTATTTATAGAATCATTAACTCATGAGCTCCCCAAGGCTCCCCTGCCAAGTGACTTCCCGGCGGCCACTGGTCACCTCCAGGAGCAAGAGCTCCTAGCCCAACTGAGAGGAGGCCCCTCCTCCCTCAGCTTTTCTTTCTGCCCCTCGGGGTCTCCCAGAGCACACCTGGTCCGCCTGCTTCTGGACGGCCTTTCAGGCATGTACAGAGGCAAAGACACCCTCCCCGCTGCTGCAAATAAATGCCCAATCTGCGAGAACGTCTCCTGCCCCGGCTCTTCACACATACTTTTCATGTCCTTTTGGCATCTGAGTCACATCTCTAAATGGCCTGCAGTTTGTCAACATCCCATGGAAAGTATGGCCCGAGAATCCAGGGCAGCGCTCAGAGCTGTGACCAGGACAGCAAAGGGCCAGGTTGCCAGCTCTTTCTGCCAAGGTCTCAGTGCACAGCTGGACCCAGCCTCAGCTGACAGCTCTTCTGGAAGCTTCTGAGTTCTAGCAGGGGGTGATACAGTCTGCCATGAGGGTGAGGTACACATGACACACCCTGAAATCTAACCTTTAACAGAGCCACATGTGTCATTCAGAAAAGAACATTGCTTTCAAGGCCTTTTCCTATTCTAACCAGACAAGTGATAGCACTCTTTTATAGAGTGATGTGGATTTGAGCCATTAAACGATTTGCTTACTGATACCCAGGCCTCTTGATCTGACGTTTCATGTCCCAGGGGACCACTGCACGGTGCCTCTAAACGTCCCTACTCTTTTTCCCAAAACAGTTCCTAACAGGAGCTCAGGTCTCCTGACTCCACAAGAAAGTGCTGGCTAATTGCACAGCCGAAAACTGTGCAGGAGCCAGCTCGAAAGGGGGCCACACATTGATCATTCTGGGCTGAATATTTTTACGGCTTTCTATATTTACACCAAAATGGAGGTGAACTTAACAATACGGTGTTATCACAGGAAATGAATGAATCTGTCAAAAATCACTCTTTTACTGAATGACTTCTTTAACCTGAGCTGCCAGAAAAGTCTCTCACAGTGGGAGGCCATGCTTTAGATGGTGTGTCCTGATGAAAAATTGATATTGGCGGAAATAACATTTTTTTAAACTTCTAGGTGTTAACGGTCACTTTGAGTTCTCTGTGAGGCTCAGAGGGGTGGCGTGTTCTGCGTGGCCACATCCGTGTTTATTAGTTTATGACCTTCTGCTGTGGCATTTCATCATCACAGCAAAATTGCAACCTTTCAGCGCCTACGGACAGTCACGTTAAAGTGGCTTTGAGGGAGAGATGGCTCATGTGGTCAGGCGTTTTGGTGTCACACTCAATTGGCTAAACATAGTCATTTTGGGTTCTATTATTGACTAATTTGAGTAATTCACCTACTGGGAAATATTTAAAGATAAAAATGTAAAACCCTGTCAGTGTATGAGCAAGGTCCTTGATGTCAGTTTTGTGACATATTTTTAAACACTGGAATCTGTTCTGCGGAATATTCAGGCATGTTGTAGTTAAGTAAAACAATGTTGGGAGCCCATCAGCTGCCTGTTTGCCCATCTTCCTGTGCTCACGGAGGCTCCTATTAAAGGGTGGTTATTTTATACCTGGGCGGCTCCCATTTAATAGAGAATGCCATTAACAAGCATACCAGAGTCTTTCCCTGCCTGCAGCCTTGATTAGCCATCAGCATGCGTGAAAGCTTATTTCTTGATTGGTGTTGAAATATGTCACACCCTGATGGAGCGTTGGAGGCTATCACTGCTGACGGATTAATGACACAGCACCTGCCACATGGCCTCATCCACGACAACTGCCATCCAGAGAGAACAGAGTTTGGACCGTGCCCACAGAAGGCCTTGGAGTGTTGACGTGGGCAGGTCTAGGAATCTGTGTGGACAGAAACGTAGGGGAGCTGAGTCACTCTGGGGCAAGCGGCTGTGTCTTTCGCTGTCCCCCAGCATGGGAGACTTGGGACCTGAAGGCCCATTTTCCCCCAGTGATGTTTCGAGGTAGGTATTTAAGGTCTGGCATGGGTATAGGACTTCACTAGTTTCCCCCACCCTCTATCCCTCCTTCCTGGCACTTCACAGTCACTTTACTATGCTTTGTCTTTTGCTGTGGTGGGTGTCCTGGTCTCAGCTCCTCTCATCTACCTACACCAACGATGACCACACACCCACTGTGTGCAGGCACCATTGCCAGAGTGCATCATACAGGTTGTCAGTCCCTTGGAGGCAAGAAAGGTGCCTTGTTTACCACCCTCCCCCCCCCCGCCACACACGCACTTAATTATGTTATATGATTGATACTCAGTGTTTAAGTGGCTGATGTGAGTCAAATTGTCATGTATGGCTGAACAATGTCCCTCTTCTCGTGCCCAAACCTGAGGGCTGAATTGGAGCTTGGCAAACCCTGAAAATTTCAAAAGATTTTACATGATGCAAGGAATGATTTGGGGCCATTGACTTCCCCAGCAGAACCAGCAAAGCCTCCCAGTACTTCTTTGGTATTTTGCTTTGCAATGTCCCAGCCTTTCCCTTTAAGTCTCCTTTTTGGGCTTATATAGCACTTATATAGAAAGTGCTACACACCATCTCTCAGCCCAGGTTAAGTGAGGCTGGACTCTGGGTTCTCATCCTGATTCTGCTGCTAACTCAAGGTATAGCTTTGGTTGGGCTAGTGTCTTCTTTCTGGGCTTTGGCTCCCCTGTGTGCACAGCAAGGGAGTTTGGAACTCATGGCCAACTCTTTGAGTGAGGATTGCGAGCATCCACCTCTCCCCAACACCAGCCTGCACTTGGGCACATGTGTTCACACACACACAGGCACACACTTGTGCACACATGCTCAGCTGGCCATGCTCTGTCACTGATAAGCCAGTGCCTCTAAGGTCTGTTCTCTACATGTGAGTTGCTTTTGTGCAGCCCGGGGAGCCGTGGTTGCTGGTGCTGGGGCCTTGGTGCCCACATGTCCCTGGGAGTGATATGTGCTCCTTGGTGCCCTGGGGGACAGAGCTTCAGTTGTGGGGTCTCACTGCACTCTACAGATGTTTCTTTTTTGCTTTCAAAGGAACATAACTGCCTTATCAAAAGTTTGGGAAACAGGCCGGGCACGGTGGCTCACTCCTATAATCCTAGCACTTTGGGAGGCCAAGGTGGGTGGATCACTTGAGGTCAGGAGTTTGAGACCAGCCTGGCCAACATGGTGAAACCTCGTCTCTACTAAAAATACAAAAATTAGCCAGGCATGGTGGCAGGCGCCTGTAATCCCAGCTACCTCGGAAGCTAAGGCAGGGAGAATTGCTTGAACCTGAGAGGTAGAGGTTGCAGTGAGCTGAGATTTCACCACTGTACTCCAGCCTGGACAACAGAGCAAGACCCTGTCTGGAAAAAAAAAAAAAAAAAAAGTTTGGGAAACAGGAGGGGAAGGCAAATCACCTATAACACCCCTTTCCCTTCCAACAGCTACCACTATCATTTTGTAAGTTTCCTTCTAGTGACTTTTTAAATTTATATTTTTTCAATTTTTTTATACTTGGCACTGTAATAGGCACTTTACATATATTAACTACTTGAATCTTCTCAACAATCCTCCTGGATAAAAATGAGTGAATCTCATTTTACAGATGAGAAAACCGAGTGGAGGTTGAGTTGCTGGGTATATTCAGCTTGCCGGGGCTGGGATTAGAAATCTGGCCGTGTGACTCTGGACCCTCTCTTCCTTCCAGCGGTGAAGTGGTTATCAAATTTCACCTGTCTGAAAGTCACCTGGAAGACTTGTTAAACCTCTTCCTGGGCCTCACTTCCACAGTGTGCGATTCAGTGAAGCTGGGTGAGGGAGGCGTGCCATCCTGCACTTCCAGCAAACCCCCCAAGCAATGCCAGTGGTATGCTGGTATGGAAACTATACATTGAGAACGATTGTACTAGTCCATACTGCTGCCTTCTGGAGACCTCCTCCTCTATCCTGATTTCCCCACTCATTCTGAAAGAATTCCACTGTGTTACTATTTGGCTTCACACAGATCACTTTTAGTGACTACATGAGATGACACATGTTCTAAAAGGAATCTATTGCTTGTTTGATGCTTTGGAATTCACAAACCTGCCTTAGCTTAGAGCCCAGGAAAATCACCCATAGTTAAATCCCTCCCTGAGAAGGGCTCTCTGGGCCCTCCAGCTGGCCCAAAAGGGACAGGTGCCTGAGATCATTACATCAGTGCCCAGTGCCGTTCAGTTACTAAATCTGACCCATTCTTCAAGGCGCTGTTCAGCCTTCACCTTCCCCAGGAAACTCACCCGGCCTGCCTCAGCCCGCAGGATCTCTTCCTTGCTGAACCTCTGATACCTGTGCTACTGTGGTCAGTCATCTAGGTGAGAACCTGGGAACTAATTTTTTCTCTTCTAGATAGTGAGCCTCAGATCCAAGAGGCACAGACTATCAGCCCTGCAGGGCCCTTGGGTGGCATTTGGTCCAGCCCTTCCATTTTACAGATGGTAAAACCGAGGCCCAGAGGCAAAGAGAATTGTCTCAGGTCAGAGTGCTGTGTCTATAAACTCCATTTGGAATTAATTCTTGACAACCACAGTTAGACCTTATAGTTGGGTTACATTTACTGCTTAAAATGACTTCCCAGATATCCCTACACTGAAAGAATGCAGACTTGAGATAGACGGCCATGACAGCTACCCCTTTCTCCCTGCTGTGCAGCCTGGAGAGTGTTCCCAGAGCTGCTGCAGTGGTCTTGCTGGAAAACCCCTCTAGCACCTGTGTAGAAGCGTCAGGAGGAGCTGCCTCTATTCGGTATCCCGTTCCAGACATTTCAGAGGTGTACGTGGAGTCCACGGCACCAACAGGTCTTCCTGCTCTCCCGAGGCTGGAGCTGAGTTTACAGGTGTCCAGAGTTGGCAGATGGGTCCTTTATCTAAATGTGTGACCCTGTGTTCAGAGCTCAAGGCATAGAACAGCAGTGCAGTGAATAAGACCACAGCTGGTTTTTCTCCGTGAGAAGGAAATATGCCTGGAGGCTTCTGATTTCATTATCTAACAAGTGTATTTTCTCTGATGTGGGCTCAAAATGGGGAAAGAATAATTATTCCCAGCAGCCCCACCTCCGCCGTCTCCCATTCCGGGACTCCCTTGACAGGCTCCTCGCCAGCCCTGCTCCTCCGCCTGTAGCCGCCCCTCAGTAGCTGCCGTGAACATGGGCAGTGGGAGATTATTCATTTCAATTTAATCTTTTTTTTCTTATTAAAAAAAGCAGTGAAAACACATGTTCGTTATTTAAAAATCAGAAAATATGAACCAAAAAGAAAGGAATGAGAATACCTTATAATACCACCCGCCCCAGGGATAACCACAGTTTAAAACTATGGACGTCAATTCCAGATCACTGTTTCTCGAAGTTTCCTCAGTCTCTTTCTTGTTTCAGGTTTTGATGCACACACACACACGCTATTTAGTGCTATCGTTTCATTTCACCATGCATGAAAGTATGCTTATGCATAGTGGAACCTGCTTTTTTCACTTAGAGAATCTTGGGTACCTTTCATGTCGATGCTTGAAAATCTAATTCGTCCTTGTTAAATAGTATTTAATAATTAATAATGCCAAAGCATTGATTGACATAATCCACCTTTATTGGTTATTTAAATTATCTTCAAATTTTGCCTTATGAACAACACACCTGTCTGTGCTCTTGGCTGGTTACCACTAGTTATTTCCCTGGTTATTTTTTAAATAGGGAAGCTTATCTATTCATTTGTTGGAGGAAATATTTTCAGGTCACATGCTGTGTGCCAGCCATGGTGCCCCATTCTGGGGATTCAACAGTGCCTGAGACAAGGTCCCTGTCCTTGCACTTCAGGAACAGGGACATGGCTTATAAATAATACACATGTAGGTTTAAAAGACCATTGCAGATTGTGATAAGTGCTATAAAAAATCAACAGGGTGGTGGGATTGAGGGAGAAGGAAGCAGAGCTCCTGTGACAGAGCTCAGGGAAACCTCTCTGAGGAGGCGTTTTTGAGCTGAGACCTGCAAGAGAGGCAGCCAGGGCTGGATGAGCTGTGCAGGCGCTAAGGCAGGAGGGGCTGGTGCCCCTGAGGCTGGGAAGGCACCAGAGCAGAGGGAGTTGGGGACAACTGGTCTAAGAAGAAGTTGAAGTTGGCTGGAGCCAGGTCACTCGGGTTTCCACTGGCTGCAGCCAGTATGCATATTTCATTCCAAGAGCAATCAATGGCAGGGAGGATGAAGAGACAGGAAAGGGCATGGTGAGGGGGACAGGGGTTGGGGGGGAGTGGTGTGGAGGCACAAAGGAAGGAATCAAAGGGGACTTTAGGGTTCATCCAGGAGGGGCCTGGTGCTGATTGCTTGCTGACATTCACAGTGTGTGCCCTCCGTTGTCTTGATAAAGGGAAGGGAGCACCTCCTGCCCTCTGGCTGGTGCACCTTCTGGTGGCAGAGCACCCTTGGGTCAGCCATCGCTTTTCTGCTTCTCTGAAGTCTCGCCAGCCTCTAAGAGGATGGATGTCTATGCCAGGCCTGGGTCTCCACCAGTGAAAGAGTGAGGTCTATGGCAAGAAACCGCTCTAGAACATGTGTTGAAATCCTTTTGCAGAGTTACCAGTGCACCAGAATTATGGTGGCTACAAAGCTGCTAGGGTGTTGCCCGGATCCCAGCTGGGAGGAGGCCAAGCCCTGGCTATTTTTCTGACTTTACTGCACAACCATCCCCATGAGGAAATCTGACATTGGGGGAGGAGGGGCAGGTAGTGGCCTTGGAGTCCACTGGCTCATACTTGACCTGGCAGTGCTGTCCAGGTGTCCTGGCACCTGTGGGACATTGGCTTGGGGATAAACTGCATCCCCAGCAGCAGCTGGTAAGAGAAGGGTGCTGCCGACATTATGTAGGCAAATGGATTCCCAACTAAATTTCACAAAGCAATAATGGTGTCTTAACAAAAAAATGAGCGCTGGGCAGGGTGGCTTACACGTATAATCCCAGCACTTTGAGAGGCTGAGGCGGGAAGATTGCTTGAAGCCAGGAGTTCAAGACTAGCCCGGGCAACATAATGAGACTCCCATCTCTACGAAAAAAAAAATTTTTTTAATTGCTGGGCGTGGTGGTGCTCCCCTGTAGTCCAAGCTATTCCAGTGGCTGAGGAGGGAGACTTGCCTGAGCTCAAGAGTTTGAGGCTGCAGTAAGTTACAATCACACCACCGCACTCCAGCCTGGGCAATAGAACAAGACCATGTATCTTAGAGAAAAGATAAATAAGATGAAAGTGCAATGTTCAAGGTCCAAGTGCAGTAAGTTTTGTTAGTCATTGACGGTATGTGTCTGTGGGTGTGTGCAAGTGTGTAGAGCCCTTTAAAAAAAGCCAGCCTCCATGAGTCATGGCCCAAATCCAGGAGCCCTGGGCTCTGACAAAGTGCAGAGCCATGGTTCCATTCCCCTGGTGGGGAGAGAAAGGTCTATTCCAAACCCTCCCCTCGGGTTAGGGCACCAGTCAAGAATGCAACCCTAATTAAAACGTGAGGCAGTCAATCAATTATAGTTCCACTGTGGATGGAAGTTCTCCTGATTTCATACTTGGGCTCTGTAGATAGGAAGAAAGAAAGAAGAGACATTGAGAGTCCTTCCCCCAGGCTATTTCTGGTGAGCCAGTTACTTGGGTTTTATACACATTTGCTACAAAAGGACAAATATTTGGGTCAGATGAAGTGGCTTTCCAGCGGGCTGGGTTTTGAGATGCTGTGAATAGTCATCCATAATGGGGCGAGGATGGCTACACTGAGCCATTGCTGTGCTTAAATCCTGGTTCTCCTCAGGGCCCATGGGCAGTCAGTCCAGCTGTGAGCTGATCACCCCTGTCTCAGGTTCGTGTCGTTGAGACAGGCTGTGCCTGTCAAGGCCTGAGAGGGGGTAGAGAGTGTCAGGCCATCTTACCACCTGCTGGAGAGAGGCTCTGGAAGTGGGAAGAAGGTTTGGGCTGAGGCTGGCTGAGGAAACGGATGCCATTGGCATAAACAAGACATACCTCTGCTTTCACAGAGCTGATGGAAACTCCATCCCATAGCTCCGTGTCCTCAGGCCTGGTGTGAGGCCTAAACTGGGTGTGATGGGAGTGAGGAGGATGTGAATTCACTGGGGAAAGCACCTTAAAAGTGGCAGCATTGGAGTGTGGCCTTCAGAATGGGGCACGTCAGCAGCCATGGCAGGAAGGTGAGATGCATTCTGGGGAGCAGGACCTGAGGGACCGGTGCCATGGAGACGGGGAATGTGTGGTGTTGAGAAAGGTCGGGCATTAGGAGATGGCTCTGGGGAGGCAGACAGAGTCAGATCTTTTAGATGATTGTGAAGGCCATCCTGAGGTGTATCTCCTCAGGATACAGGGAGCCGTTTGGGGACTTCTGTGCATACAAGCGATGGGTCACGGTGCTCATTTGGAAGATGGCTCTGTCAAGTGGAGGCTGAGCTAGGCTGGATCAGGGAAAGGCTATAGGCTGGATCAGGGAGAGGCTAGAGACCACTGGGAGCCATAGAGTCCAGGTGGATATGATAGTCCTAAACAGGACAGTCATAGAGAGCGTGACAAAGAATCCACAGGGCTGGGGAATGGTTTGGGTGACATGATGAAGGGGAAGTCAAGTTCAACTCCTAAGTTTGGGGAATGAGCTGCGGTTGCACGTAAATCAATTTTCTGCTCCACTAAGTTTATTCATTTAAATGCCCAAACTTAAATTAACTCTTTTTGGATGGAAAGCTTTCTAAATAGTGACCACTGAACATCACCCTCTGTCTTTTTCAGAAAAGGAAGTAGAACGTATTGTAAGCATAGTGCGATGGGATAGTTGCTGTGAATAATTGCAACGATCCTTATTGTCGGTTGCCTCCAGGCCTGGTGAGGTGTTTGGAACCCTTTGCCCCAGCAATGAATGGCCCCAGGCTGTTGTACTCAGCTAGTTCTGGGTTTTCTCTCTCTCTCTCTCTTTTTTTTTTTTTTTTTTTTAAAAAGGAAGAAAAGCTTTTTAAAAAAAAGAAAAAAAAAAAAGGAAGAAAAGCTGTTGCTTCCCTCCTGGCTCTTCCCTTCTTTGCTTTCAGCTGTCATTTCTCAGTCCTAGAGCTTTCAAGACCCTCATCCTCCGGCTATTTCTAATCTTCTGCCCCGGGCTTTTCAAATCTCCAACTCCTCCTAAAGTATACAGCCTCTGTGATGGCTGTTTCCTTAACTTGTGGGTTTCTTCTTGTTGCTTCCCCTTCTAATAGCTTTATTGCAGATGACTGAGCTTTCAGTGCATGGGGATGTTTTTGAATTTCTCAGGTATTCCCCGCAGTGCGTAGATGGTGCTGAGCACGTTGCTGATACTCAGTAAACATCCATAGATTTAAGAGAAGTAAATAGCCAATCTGCTTTGTGTGTGTGTGTGTGTGTGTGTGTGTGTGTGTGTGTTTCTCAGCACCAAAGAACTTTACCTTCAGTTTCTCAAAAGCTGGAGTTGCAAAGCCATCTTTGAAAGCCAAATTTTTTTGTGTGGTGATAGCCACAGACACCGCCTGGAAGCCTGTGCTTCAGGAGCGGAATGACTCTGCCACTCCTCATTGTCTGTGAGTTTAGGTACTGAGAGCTGCATGGATAAAAGCAGATGAGTCACAGGTGTGGATCTGCTGGGCGGCTCTTGTTGTTAGCAGTACAAAGCCACAGGTGCGCATTCAGTGCTGCGAAGCAGGAAGAGGAGCCCTGACGATTCTGAGGGTCTCAGGTCAAGTTAGTTATGTGGAGACTTGAAAATGTATTGGAGATGCAGCCTGGCTTCCGCAGCCTTGGAGAAAATGAGAATGATTTTTGCTATTTGCTTTTGGGGCACCATTTAAGCCCATGTCTTGCTAGGTCAATGTTTTCATGCCCATAGCTATAAATTAAAGAGATGCCTTAGACTTGGGAGCTGTTTCTCTGACTAGAAGCTACGTCTGTTTATTCCCTTGCAGTTGCTAGGAGCATTGCAGACCAGAAGGAAGGAAATGGAGGATGAATGATTTTAAGCATATTTTCCAAGAGTAATGAAACCGAAAACACAAATTCCCACACACCAGAAAGGAACTGGTTTCCATCCAGTGTAGAAAAAGCTCCTGGCAAGATCCAGACTCTCTGATAATCATTCCCCTGTGCTAGGGTTTAGCTGGGCCACTGGCTTGATTGAAAGCCCGGGTTCAGCGGAATGTGTGGGCAAAGTGTAGTAAGCAGGCCAAGTCTATGCAAACCAGGATCTGAATCAGTTATTTAAAACAACAGACTTGGGTAAAATCAACAGTCATTCTAATCTAGTTTATCAGGGAGCAGCAGTTTATCTCACAGAATCTCACTTAGTTCCATGAAATTGAGGTTTGTTTCTTGATCTATGAGATTGCAACTTGCTGTGGTATTGTGGCCTTCTGTCATTTTAATGAGGTCCTTAATGATTTACTCCCATTCTTGGATGAGTTGAAGGTGGCATCCCTCTTGCTGGAGAGACTAGGATGAAAGGCATTTTCTTTTATGTAGATGACCTGGTTTTTGTTTTCATGAATTCAGAAAGGACTTAGTAGACAACAGGTTCTGCTATGTAATTATTGCCATAAAGAAGGGTTGCTGGATACTTAGGCTAAATTTGAAGTCAGCACTTTCGGTGTAAGCTCTCCAGCATTCAGTTGGCTTACGAGCCTACAGCCTGTCTCAGTTTATATATTGCTGTGCAGAAATCCACATTAAAACTTAGTGGTCTAAAAGAACATTTATTTGCTCAGAATTCTGCAGTTTGGGCAGGGCTCAGCAAGGATGGTTCATCTTTGTTCTTCATGATGCCAGCTAACATGGCTTGACTGAGGCTGGAAGATGCACTTCCAGGATGGCTCACTCACATGGCTGGGAAGTTGGAGCTGGCTGTTGACTGGGAACTCAACTACTGCTGTTGACCACAGCTTCAGTTCCTTTCCTTGTGGCCTCTCCATGTGGTTATGTTGGGCTTTTCACAGCATGGTGGTTGGATTCTGAAAGAAAGGATACTAAAAGTTTTAAGAGGACAAGCCCCACTGTGCAAGCACTTATTCAGCCTCTGCTTGTATCATGTTTGGTCATATCTCATTGACTAAAACCAGTCACATAGTATGATGAGCAGCATAATGGTTTCCCAAAGATGTCCATGTCCTAATTGCAGAAAACTGAATATGTTATCTTACAGGGCAATAGAGGTTTTGCAGATGTGATTAATGTTAGGCTCTTAAGATGGAGAAGCTATCTTGGGTTATGTGGTGGGCTCAGTGTAATCACCAAGGTCCTTTATTTTTAATTTTTGAGACAGGGTATTGTAGGCTAGAATGCAGTGACACAAAAAATGGCTTACTTATCTTCTATCTCCCACCTCCCAGGCTCAAGCAATCCTCCCACCTCAGCCTTCTGAGTAGCTGAGACCACAGACTTGTGCCACCATGCCCTGCTACTTTTTAAAAAAAAATTTTGTAGAGTTGGGGTCTCCCTGTGTTGCCCCAGCTGGTCTCAAACTCCTGGGCTCAAGTGATCCTCCCATCTCTGCCTCCCAAAGTGCTGGATTTACAGGTGTGAGCCACCGTGTCCAGCCCAAGGTCCTTATAAGTGAAAGACAGAGGCAGGAGAGTCAGAGTCAGAGAACAAGATGTGATGACAGGAGCAATGATGAGAGTGATGCAGAGTTTGGCTTTGAAGATGGAGGAAGGGGCCACAAGCAAAGGAATCCATGCAGGCTTTAGAGCCCAGAAAAGGCAAGAAAATGGGCCTTCCCCTGGAGCCTCTAGAAGGAACATCCCTGCCAACACTTTGACTTCAGCCAAGTGAGACTCTTATTAGACTGCTGACTTCCAGAACCATGAGGTAATAAATCTGTGTTGTTTTAAGCTACTGAGTTTGTGGTAATTTGTTAGAGCAGTGAGAGGAAACAAATGCACATGGACAACCCCAGAGTCCGTGTGGGAGGGGCCATACACAGAGGCTGGGATCTAGGAGCCATGTTTTGTTGGGGGGGTCACCAAAGTAACAGTCCATTATTCAAACTGGCAGACATTTGACAGACCAGAATCTCATGGTGTTTTCTTCAGGAAGTAGTTTTGCCCAGAGTTAAATATTTTATGGATGCCTTACAGTCTTTCTAGTCAAGGTAAATGTTGCATTATCCATGCTTCCCACTGGTTCCAAGTTGAAATTGTAGCTGCCACGCTGAATGTGATACCACTTCAGGCCCTTGTGTTGGAGCCACTCTAAGCTCCCCTTTCCCTTCCCCAATTTTTATTATGAAACATTTCAAACACAGAGAAAAGTTTAAAGAATAGTACAATGCATTTAGGGATACCTACCACCTAGATTCAAAAATTATTAATATTCTGCCACATTTGCTTAATGTATATGTGCATGCATATCTACGTATATTTTTTGCTGAGCTGTTTGAAAGTTTCAGACATCAAGACCCTTCACCCCTAAGTACTTTAGCACATGTTTCCTAACTATAGGGACATTCTCCTGCATTGCCACAGTGGTCATTACACCTAATAAGATAAAAAAATTATCCACAATCATCTAACATACAGACTACATTCAAATTTCCCCAATGGCCAAAACAAATTTTTAGAATTGTTTTTTAAAAATCTATTCATATGTTACATTTAGTTATTGACCCTCTAGTCTCTTATTCTAAAATAACCCTCCACCTTTTTCCCTTTCATAGCATTGACTGTTAGAAGAGACCAGGCCAGTTATCTTGCAGAATGTCCCACATACTAAATTTGCCTAGTTATTTCCTTGCAGTGCTGTCTAACTTGTTCTTCTATCATCTGTATCTCCTGCAAATTGAAAGTTATATTCAAAGGCTAGACTAGATGCAGGTTATGCACTTGTGGTAAGAATATTTTTATAAACGATACCATGTCCTGCATATGGCATCACATCCAGCACGTAATGTCAGGTGTCCCCTATAGTTGACTTGGTTTAATCATTAGTTTAAAGGAATGAACATGAGGCGATGCCATTGTGAAGGTAGATTTTTTTCCTTCTGTAATTAGCAAGTAATCTGTTGGGGTGATACTTTGGTAAGGAGCAGATATGCTGTTTCCCAAGAACTTGTCACCTAATGGCTTTTGCATCCCTTGGTAACCTTTATGTGAGGCAGCAGGGGTATCGTAAAATGGTAATTTTTAAAATCCTATCATTCTTTCTACATTTATTAGCTGAAAGTTTTTGTAAGGAAAGGCTCGTATCTCTCTTTGAGTCCTTCCTTGCTTTTAGGCACAGTACGCCCGAGACAAATTGTATTTTCACTGTTACAGGCATAGAATCAGTGATTTTTCTAAAGAATCCTGGTTCTTTCAGTGGGACTTTAAAACCAAGGCTTAGGCACTAGGGATGCTCATTCTAAGGCCATTTAGTGGATAGAGCTAGGAAACGTATTTAATAAATTATGTGTTCGAACTGATAGTTTTGAATTCAGATTTAGTACTCAAGATTTTTTTCCTTAACTTTTTACTTTATATATATATAAATATATAAATATATATAAATATATATATAAAGTAAAAAGTATATATGTATAAACATACATATATATATAAACATACAGATATATATAAATATATATATATATTTTTTATATATATATATATATATATCTGTATGTTTTCTCAAACTGAATTTTTTTGTTTGTTTTTGCTCTTGTTACCCAGGCCTGGAGTGCAATGGCAAAATCTTGGCTCACTGCAACCTCCGCCTCCTGGGTTCAAGCGATTCTTCTGCTTCAGCCTCCCGGGTAGCTGAGATTACAGGTGCCTGCCACCATGCCCAGCTAATTTTTTGTCTTTTTAGTAGAGATGGGGTTTCATCATGTTGACCAGGCTGGTCTCAAACTCCTGACCTCAGTTGATCCACCCGCCTCAGCCTCCCAAAGTGCTGGGATTACAGGCATGAACCACTGTACTCGGCATCAAACTGAAATTTTGATTCCTGTGCATTAACATGTTTACCTGTTTGTGTAATATATACATTCATATAAAATAGTTTTAAACTTATAACACCAATATTATTACTAACAATAAAACTACCAAGTGGAGCTTTCCTTGGCACTTTCTTTTGCCCTTAGAATATATCCTATTACAGATGTATGATCAGAGTTCAAATGAGTTGAAAAGTCATTTGAAAAAATTATTTTCTTTGTGTGATTATGTTATCAATTTTATAAACAGTTAGCTTCATGTGTTTTGGACTGTAAGGTTTACCCCCCTTTTAAAATTAACTTTGTTTCTTAGAAAATATAAAACATTATATAGCAAGTCCTCAAGGTCATCAGTAAGTTCTTGGAAACTGTGACTTGAAGTGAAATGACATATAATAAAACCAGTTTTTTTCCTCACAGTGCTATGAAACAATGTTGAATTAAATGATATTATTCCAGGACCTGCTGTATGTCATTTCACTTAAAGTTGCAGTTTCCAAGAACCTTGGCAAGGGCATTACATGAAGACTTAATATATGTGGTTTAAAAGTCAAAACCATATAATACAGTAACCTCATAGAAATCTTGATTCCATACCTGTCTTTTCTGCTCCATTCCCCTATATGGATAACCATTTTGCTAGTTTTTTTGTCTTTTCAGTGCATCTTTTTGTAAGAAAAAAATTTCATACTCATTCTTATTTCTCTTTCTTTCTTAGACAAGAGCAGCAGCATGTCCTCTATGTTCTTCGTCACGCTGCATTATCCACTTTTTAATATAGCCTTGAAATCCCTCCATACCAGCCCTTCAAGGCTATCCTCTTTGTCCGTTGCCTGTACTTCTCCACTGTGTGGCTACCCTGGAAGGGATTCAGCATATTTCCTGTCTATGGGCTCTTGGGTTGTTCCCAGTCTTTTTCTTGCACAAACAGTGCTGCAATGTGTAATCTCTAGTGCATGTCATTTCGTACATGTGAAGGTGTATCAAGGGGATTGATTGGTCAAAAGATGAAAACAGATGTAATTTGTCAGATATTGCTACGTTCTCCTCTCTGGGGGCTGTACCATTTTGCATTCCCCCAGCAATATGTGAGAACACATGTGTCTCCACAGCCTTAACCACAAAATGCTTGTCAAACTTTTGGCTCTTTGCCAATATGATGAATAAGAAATGGTGTTTCTGTTTTGTTTTATGTTTGTCTTATGAATAAGGTTACACATTTTTTTATAGGTCTAAGGGCCATCTCCCCTTTTCTTTCTATAAACTGTGTACATCTTTTGTTTATTTTTCTGTCATGTGATTAGTCTTTTTCCTTTCAGAGAATTTCTAAGTTAGAGAGATTAAGCGTTTTTCTCTAAGTTGCAAATGGTTTCCTTTCTTAGTTTTATCATTTTTTAACTTATATTTTTGCAATGCATTTATTTTATTTTTATTTTATCAATCTTGTGTTTCAAATCAGAATTAGAAAGACTTTTCCACCCCCTGGTGATTAAGGAACAATCCACTCATGTTTTCTTCTAGTACATATAGAACTTCATTATTTAGTTAGCTATCTAATGCATTTGGAGTTGTTGTTGTTGTTGTTGTTTTTCTGGTGAATGGTATGATAGGGATTCAGTTTTGTTTTTCCAAAAAGTTACCCATCTTTCCCTCAAAGGTTTGAGATGCTACCTTTATCATATACCAGATTTCCACATGGGGTCTATTTGCCCACTTTCTCTTCTCTTCCATTGATCTGTCAGACCCAAGGTTCTTGAAGTTCATCTTGACCCAGGACAGTGTGCCTCTCTCGTATTCTTCAATAGTGCAGAGCCAGCCCACCCCAAGATGGTGAAAGCCCAAAACTGGGCACTTAGCCTGCAACGTGGAGTGGCACATCTATTCCTCTGCAATACTCTAAAAGCTCTTCCTGGCTCTCGCTGGACTGTCAGGGTATTATGTACCAATCTGTGCTATTTTGGCTCCTTGTGGAATTGCTTTTGATAAACAACACATATTAGTGACAGGTCATGGTCTTATACTGAGGGATGTGCTAAGGAAAGCCCTGTAAAACCCAAGGTTTTGAGAATTCACTACATCATTCTCTCATTCCTGATTTTATCTTATTTTTCCTCTTTTTACCCGGCTTTCCTGACATTATTTTCCTTTTATTTTTTTAAATAATATGCATCTTTGCAAGCAGTTCTGGAGTATATATTATTGAAAGAGGAGGGAAGGAAGGAAAGCAATTACACAAGACTGATGACTTTGTGCTGCAGTGAAATACGGAAACGGTGCACAGTCCTTGATTTCAGGCTAGATTTACTGTACTCCTCAAAGGAACTTTTCTTAGACAGGTTTACCTAATGCAGAAAAACACCTTTGCTTCCAGGTCAAGCAGCTTTCATCCTTTAAATCTAATCATTTTCAATGAGATAGGAATACATGCAGAAGGGTTTTCAAACTGATACAGATTCAGACACGTGTATTAGACACCACAGACAGCTTGAAGCATTTGCGTTTGACTTTGTTGAACACATCTGCACCTCGACTCATCTTGGCCATCGTGGATGTGTGCTGGAGTAAATGCTGTGTTGTCCCTGGGACAAAATGCAGACCTTTCTGCAGGCATCCACTGCCATCCAGTTACTTGTTTTTGTACATGATGTGTTATCTCCCTCACCTTATGATACTTCTCCTTGGTCCAGTGCCCTTTGAACCTGTGCATGGACCATACCACCTCGAGGAGGCCTTGACTACTTTGTTCCCTTTAGGCCCCCATTTGCTTCAGTCCCCAGCCCTGGGCCCTGCTGGTACCTAAGGTAGCTGCACTGGCCTTGCTTCCTGCGTCATCAATGCCTCTACACCTTTCTCCTTGCTTGGGAAATTTCTGCATTTGTTGCATTTGATCAAGCAACGTTGTAAATATAAAAATCCCCCCATCACAAATCAGTCTGCTGCATCTTCCTAACACTGATGATGGCCTTGGCTGGGCCCAGTTGTCCCTTCCTGGCTGACCAGGCTCCCCTGAGTCTCAGTGCCTAAGCCATTATTGTGTCATTATTTCTTATCCAAAGGGCCCATGTCCCTTAGCCAAAATTCTGAAACAGAAAAGGCTCTGCAAACAGGAAATCATTTGACAGCAAAACCCAGCCTAAACTGACATGAGGCCATTTATATTCCTTATTTATCCCAATAGATGTGAATGTTTATATCTTTTGCTGTGGAGATATGACTGTGTCTGATTCTGGGGTGCTGTCCCAGAACCTGCTGGGAGTATCATGATATATGACATTTGTCATCTGAATTTCAAAACAGATCTGGTCCCAAGGACTTGTGATAAGGGATTATGGGCCTGGAGAAAATCGGAGGCAGGAGATGCCTGTAATTTCATGCCATATGACTGTCAGGATAGCTCGTGCATAGAAATGACCCATGCCTAGGTAAGTAAAAGTATATGAGGCCCAAGACTTTGAAAATACTCAAGTCCAGTTAGTATACTGAGGGTTTCCCCATTCCTGGAAGATCCACAGGACACCTAAGACGGCTAGGAAAGAGGTTCCCAAATCAGAATATATTAGATGTCTCCAGTCCCCAGAGTTGGTCAATTCCGGGTGCCCTGACACCAGCAGGTTTCTGGATTTACAAATCTAAGAATAATAAGATTTGAAACACTTTCCTTATGCCAGGCACTCTTCTGAGTGCTCAGTATGGGTAATCTAATCAGATCCTTGTGACAACTCTTTGAGGCAGTTGATATCACCATCCCTTAAACCATAAGGAAACTGAGGCCCACGCACGTTAAGTGAATCCATAACATTTCAGATTCCAGAAAACACAAACGTCTCCAGCTATTTAAGAAGAGATTAATAGAGGGGATTGGGAGTTTCCAGAATTAGAAGGGCCTAGAGGAGCAGGATGGCGGCTCAGCTTCCAGGAATGATTCTCAATAGAACACTGCATGGCCTGACCCTCAAGAATGCTGCTTCCACAGTCAGGAAAGTTGGGAATCAGGACTCCACTGCAGGAACTATCAACCCCGGGAACACCCACTCAACCACCTTCTGGGGACCAGGAGAGGTGACCATGACTGTTGGCTTCAGAGTTGGCATGCCTTCTGCCGCACCTGCACTCTGCTTTTCAGCACACCTGCAAAACTGGTGACCGGTCTCCTTGCCTCTGCTTGCCAGAGAACGGCAGAATCTACCGCCATATGGCCTCCACCTCATTTGCTTAGCCTCTCAAAGCATATGCAAACATGTCTGTTTGGTAGAATCTTAAACACATCTAGAACCTGGAGGTGCAAAGGAATAGGTCGTTGTCACTTTGCCAACTTTGGCATACAGGAAGGCACAGGGGGAGGAAGGTCCAATGGATGTTGATTGAGCCAGTCTGCAGACCCACACATTAAATAACTTCCCAGAGCTTACACAGGAAGTGGTGGAACCAGGATTTGAAGCCAGGCTGTGTGTTCCCAGCATCTAAGCTCTGTGAAGTGTGCTGCCTCACAGGAATCCCATGAGCTCATGCCTGGGGCTGGCTGGACCCCATGACAAACATGTCTTCTCCACATTCTGTTTCTTCGGTAGCTTCACAGCTCTGGCCCATGTGTTTGTATGGTACAAGGAGGACTCTTGAGCTGGCTCTGAATCCTTTGGGGACTGGTTTTGATGGTGTCCATCTAATGTCTATTGACTGGTTATATCCGTTACCCTTTGATCTAACAATGCTGCCTAACAAGTCACCCTAAAATTCACTCACTTAAAACAGTAGACATGTAATATTGTTTGTCTAGTCTATAGGTTGGCTGGTTCTTCTCAGCTGCGTTCACTCATGCATCGGTGGTCAGCTGCAGGTCACTTAGGTGGCTGGCTCTGCTTATCTTGACTGGGACCTATCACATGCTTGGGGTTAGCTGGCTGATCTCTCACTAAGTAGGCTGGTTTCTCATCCTTCAATAGGCCGGCCAGTGTGTTCCTATAGCAATTTCTCAGAAATGAAAGAGGAAGTTGAAATGTGCATGTGTTTTCCTAAAGCCAGTCACACAGTCATGCTCAAGGTCATGGTGGAAAGGGTACCTGAAAGTTGCACCCCTCTGGATACAGAGAGGCCGTTAGTTGGGGTCATCAACTAATTAGAGAACCTTAGGGACAATATTTAACCTCTCCAATGGCCCACACAACTGAACTCCTTGGAAAGCATAGCTTGGATGGGAGGCGTGGAGAGCCACGTCCTCTGGAACCCTGCACGTTAAATCTAATGTGGAATTCAGCACCCAGGGCCTATCTAGCGAGGCTCTGCATAACAGAAATCATCTGTTCTTTTGGCTGGCTTTATTCTGTGCTCAAGCCAGGGCTCCCCAGCTGACTCAGGGACACAGCCATTAACTTGTGGGGCCTGTACTTAACAGAGCTGCTTCTCAACAAAGACAGTCTTTTGACATCTCAAGCGGCAAGCTCCATCGCCAATTAAAAAGCTCATGTCCTCAATGTGACAAATACCGGGGAAAACAATTCTGCGATTCAGAACACAAGTGGAGGAACATGAAGCAAGTTCAGCGTGACGGCAGCACCCGCCTTGTCAGAGCTTCCATCTCGCCTCTCGGTGAGACAGAGCACGACTCTCCCAAGATTTCCCAGATCATGCCACTTAGCTGGACAAGACATGCCGCCAGGCCAAGATAGTTCACCCCGCTTCATGGGGTCATGTGAAGGGCCAGGGTTGTTTTTCTGTAGCTTAGATTTCGGCCTGCACATCTTACATTTTCTTAATTCATATTTAATAACCTTACAGGGCTCTCCGGTGGCTGTGCTGTGAGACAGATCAGGGGGCCAAGGTCGTCCATGCAGCCGGGATCCTGGGGTTCCTTTGGGCCCTGATCCCTTCTCTGCAGAACATGAGGGGCTGTCCCCAAGACTTCAGCCCTAGCAATTCAATTGGCAGCTTCGCTATTGAAAGACTCTAAAGAAAACGGACATTCCTCCCGTTTTTCTTGTGGATCCATTTCCCTTTGAAGTGAAGTTGCGCCGTCTCCCCAGGTCCGCAGTGAAAGCAGAGTTGTGTATCCTCTGGTTTGTTTCTCAGGAGATGTGTTTTAACTAAGTTTATAATAATAATAACAACAGCTTTATTGAGAAATAATTCACATACCCTACAGTTGACCCGTTCAAGGTATACAATTCAGTGGTTTTTAATATAGTTATAGATATGTGCAACCATCCCTGTGGCTTATATTAGAGCATTTTCATCATCTCAAAAAGAAACCCCATATACATTAGCAGTCAATCCCCATTTTTCCTTCCCCCAATCCCTGGCAACCACTAATCTGTTATTTTTTTCTTTTTCACTCAAACAGATTTCTGACAGATCCACTTTCTGTGTCTATTGATTTCCCTATTCTGGACAGTGGATATCAGTGGAATTATATAATAATGTGATCTTTTGTGACTTGATTCTTTCACTTAGCATAAACTAAGGAAATTTTTTAAAATTTGTCTTTGAAGGCAGATGGCTGAGTTTGAATCCTGGCTCCACAGCCTACTGGCTGTGTGTTTTTAGGTAAGTGACTTAACCTCTCTGTGTCTGTCTTCTCATCTTAATACAGAGAGGATTCCAGTGCTCACTCCCATAGAGCTCCCTGGGTCAGTCCATGTAAAGGCTGTATTTGAGCTGTGCCTGGAACACAGTAGGGAACCAGGGAATGTGAGTTCTCATCATCTTTCTTGTCCTGTGTTCCCTGAAGGCCTTTCTAGCTCTGTTTGGGGAGCCTTGCCTGTTTGTTTTTGTTCCCACAGCAAATATCAGTGGCAGTGTGGACAGTTCTTCCCATATGAATGGCACCTGTGTCATGGGGACTGGGAAGCTGTGCATGTGCCTTGCAAGCTCTCACCCAAGTCTAGAGCCTCCTGCATCCCCCTCTTCCCAAGGCAGCCTCGTGGCCCCACTTGAGGCTCTGAGGTTCTGCCTTTAAGGGAATAGAAAGTTCTTCTCCCTAGCTCCCAGTGAAAGCAGCTGTTTCCTTGTGAGTGTCCTCCAGGTGGAGGACAGAGGGATTTTGGACAGGCACATTAGTCCATTTTACTCCTCAGGGTTTAAGTTAACAGGAATAGTAGAAGGAATCGATGTTGACCCAGAAAACTGGCCCACAGGCCTGCTGCTATTGGGTAATGTACTAGTCCATTCTTTAGTTGCTATAAAGAAGTACCTGAAGCTGGGTCGTTTATAAAGAAATGAGTTCATTTGGCTCATGGTTCTGCAGGGTGTCTAGGAAGCATGGCACTGGCATCCTCTCCTGGAGAGGCCTCAGGATGCTTCCAATCATGGCAGAAGGCGAAGAGGGGGCAGGCTGTCACATGATGAGAGGGGGAGCAAGAGAAGGGGGAGATGCCACTCATTTTTATTTTTTCTTGAAACAGGTCTTGCATTTTCACCCAGTCTAGAGAGCAGTGGTGCGATCACATCTCATTCAAGCCCCAGGCTCCTGCCCTCAGTTGATCCTCCCACCTCAGCCTCTTGAGTAGGTGGAACCACAAGCATGTGCCACCGTGCCCAGAAAAAAAAAATTTTTTTTTTTTTAGAGATGGGGTCTCACTGTGTTGCCCAGTCTGGTCTCCAATTCCTGAGCCCAAGTGATCCTCCCACGGCAGTCTCCCAAAGTGTTAGGATTACAGGTGTGAGCCATCATGCCTTACTCTTAAACAGCCAGCACTCTCATGAACTGAGCAAGAACTCACTCATCACCAAGGGGATGGTGCTGAGCCATTCACAAGGGATCGTCCAGGATCCAATGCCTCCCACCAGGCCCCACTTCCAGCATCGGGGATCTCATTTCAACATGAGGTTCAGAGGGGTAACACATCCAAACCGTGTCAGATGGGAAGCTGAGAAAAGTGACATCTGCCTCTGAAAGAGTTCTGGGAATGTCACTGGAGGGTGACTGCCAGGTTCACTCATGCTATCAGCCCTACCTTTGTGTCCTCAGTCATTTTTACTCTGAGTATAATCACAGCCCTCGTTGAGAGGAGCCACCGTCCCTGTTGGTCTTCTTTCTAGAAGTATCTCTTATGTACCGATGTACAGCAATGCATTTACATTGTTAACTATAAAAATGACACCAAACATGTAGAAAGGCCACCAGATAGAATAAAGGAAAATGTATCCCTCAACGCTGACATACTTACTGGCTTGCTTTTGGAGCGTTCTTTCTGTCTCCAGGTGCTAGCACTTTAGGAGAGTAAGCAGGCTCTGTTGGGGGACTCTGAAGACTGGTCACCCCCCCACATCCACATCCGCCAGCACTTGAGCTGCGCTTCTGCGTCACCACTCCATTTATGCTGGGACTGTGGTTTCTTTGTGTGTTTTTATGTCTTTTCCATGTCTGGGTCTGGGTTTGCCTCCCCTGAGAGACTGTAAACTTCTAAAGAACAAGAACTGTGTTGTCTCCTTTTATAGGAGTGTGTGTTTCGTTTTAAAAAAAAAAAAAAAAAAAGGAAAAGTAAATTTTAAAAAATGTTTCTTGTCTATGCCTACGATGTTCTTATTGACTTGAGGGTTAGACAGTGTCTCTGAAAATTGTCTGCCAAACATTCCCTGACCCCGACCACGACCAGCTGGTTGATGTAACCCCGTGGTGGCTCAGTCACCACGTCGCAGGAGCTGTGTCTTCTTCTGCCCGGGAACTGCCTGTCCTGTGTGACAGCAAAATGCAGCAGTTGCCAGCCCAGGGCCCACAGGCAGGATTCCCCTGAAGCCGTGGGACTTTGCTAACAATGCATCTCCCACATTGAGGCTTTTCAGAAATGTGATTGAAAATAGAAGTGTGGGTGCAGCATTTTCCTCCCTGCCACATGGGAATATTCTGGGGAGAGAACTTACCTTGAAGGAGCGTCCTTGCTGGGAGTGTGGCGGAGGGACCTTCCCCTGGAGCCAGAGCCCCTGCCAGGCCCTGTCAGCCCCGGGATGCCCACTGAGCTCTGCTTCCGTGGGCGCCCTGAGAAATGGAAGGCAGCGGCCCTGACTCCGGGCTAAGGCAGGGCTTCAATTAAGCCAGAGAAACACGATTTATTACCAGCATGTTTTCAGTTCCAGGCCGTGCCTTGAAAAGGTCACCTTATATGAATATTTAGAAAAAGCAAGATCATAAAATAAGAGGGACTTGGTGTTTTGTTTATTTTTTTTAGAAGAAGAAAATTCAGGCTCACTGGTAACTTACAATGGGCAAACTCCAGCACTTTTTATTTAACCTGCATTTACCCTTTAAAAATGGGGAGGAGGTTTTAGAACTGCATTTGAGGAGACTTTCTGTGTCCGTGGGATTTTACAGCGTTTGAAACCAGGGCAGTGAGCCTTACACCCGGGACCCGAGGTCCACTTGCTGACTAAATGTCCATTAAAACAGCAAATGAAGAGGCCAGGTCTGCTTTGAAGAGCCTAGCCTGATTGTGTTGTATTTGTGTCAGCTGATGGCTACTCTTTTCATTAGGGGCTTTTAACTTGTAGGTCATCTTTTGAAATACACATTTGATTGAGTCAGTTCTTCCTTTAAGACCTGAATTGGCTCCCCTTGCCCGAGGAGAGAGCTGGGCCCCTGACCCTCCTGCCCCGGCCCCTTGAGATCTGGACACAGCCTTGCCTCAGAGCTCGGCCTGTCCCCTCCCCTCCCCTCCTGTCATGTCTTATGTCCCATTCCAGTCTCATAGTGAGGGGACTTAGTGGATTATATTGTAGGATGAGCTTAGTTAAAGATTAAACGAGTATGTTTATTCTTTATTTCACAGAGTAATTGTTTTAAAAAGAATTTTATTTTTATGCTTAGTAGGATGGGTTTTATTTAAACCCCCAGGCAGACTCCATTTAAATCTGTCTATAAATTATATAGTCTTGATGTTTTTGTATAACTTTGATATACATTCTTTACAAAATCCCGGTTTTATTTTTACAAGATGAAGATTATACATTTTAAAGCAGTTATTTCGTCAGCTTTTCCTGTCTCCTTGTATAATCATATCAGAGGACTGAATAATGATTTCGTTATTTCATTTGCACAATCTCTCGTGACTGTTAAGCACTCTGCTTGTAGTTCCTCTGTTTTTTGCTATTCCTCTGTTCTTGCGTTTTTTTCTGCAGTCTCTCCCCGTCTTGCCCAGATCTCTTCCTCGGTGAATTTTTTTTTTTAATTTTGTACAACAAATATTCCTCGGTGCCTCCTGCCCACCATACACTGTGTCAGGTGCCAAGTGTAGAATGCAAATTAAACAGCCAGGTTGTCTACTCCTTGGCACTTGGCATGGAATTCCGTGGAGCCTTTCCATTAAAGAGGGCTAAGGGCTGTTAGCTGAATTTGACAACTTGTAGAAATAGGAACAGTGGGTGGGGATGGGGGCACATTTCTTTCTCTCGCATCTGCAACCTCTGTGCAATCAGTTTGTCATCTCCGAAGACAAATTCATTGTGAATTAAATAAGATCACCCTTTGATGTCTCTTGAATGTGCCCTCTTGGGCCTGGCTCCTTCTGGTGGAGCTGTTGTCTTTAGTTTCTTGCATTATCAATAACAAAATCTTGGCCCACCCATAAAATTGTCCCACTTCCATAATCCTTGACCTCTTGTGACTGATAATAAATCTCTGTGAAAAGGTTACCTAGAAATATATTTTATAAGTACTGTGTATTATGATTCAGAGTTACACGTCGTGTCTGAAGTACGTTCTTCAGCTTGAACCTATTTTAAGTTGAAAGAGTTTTGCTAGGTTTGGTCGGTTTATCGTTACTGTTGTTATCAGCATTGATTTGGTCTGTTGTTAGTGAAGGTCTTTGTTAAAAAAAACAAATAAATAAGTGGAAATCCAGTTAATGTAAGATATTTTGGGTTGTGAATTTTATTTACCTTTCTGCTTAAGAACTTCCCCTGAGGACAAGCAGACAAGTTTGCCATTGAGTGATGAAGAAAAACAGCAGCTGAGGGATGGTCTCCTGATTTTTTTTTTTTTTTTTTTGAAACAGAGTCTCCCTCTGTCACCCAGGCTGGAGTGCAGTGGCGCCATCTCGGCTTACTGCAGCCTCTGCCTCCCGGGTTCAAGAGATTCTCTTGCCTCAGCCTTCCAAGTAGAGTCTCCTGATTTTGTAAATTCTGCCATGTGGTTCATTTGTTAGTCAGCCACAGTTAGGCACTGAATTGTGTCTCCCCAAAATTCACATGCTGAAACCCTAACTCCCAGTCCCTCAGAATGTGACTGTATTTGGACAAAGGGCCTTTAAGGGGTGATTAAGGTGAAACCTGACTGGTGTCCTTATAAAAAGAAGACACACAGAGGGAAACAGGAATGTGCATGCAAAGAGAAAAGACTGTATGAGGACATCGTGAGAAGGTGGCCACCTGCAAACCAAGGAGAAGAGGCCCTGGAAGAAACCAAACCTGCTGACACTTTGATCTTGGACTTCTGGCCTCCAGAACTATGAGAAAATAAATTCCCATGGTTTCAACCACCCAGCCTGTAGTATTTTGTTATGGTAGCCCTAGCAAATTAATGCAACCACCAAGCCTGTTGCAAAGGATTTTTCTTCCAAGCAGATTCCTGTTTGATGGTAGGAGCCAGTATCCTCCCCGTTGTTGTAGCTGGAGGGGGCCAAGGCAGAGAAGACTGCCGACTGGCCTTGGGCCCTTGGTGCGGTGACAGCAATGGGACAGCAATGGGACTGAGAGGGAGCTACCTCCACAGAACCCCCAGCATGCTCCCCATAGCAGCTGAGTGCTTGTAGAGCGGTGCCAGGAACCCAGGAAGATGCAGGTGGAAACATTTGTTCTAGAATCCTTGGAGCAGTGATTTGGGCTGTGCTCAGGAGTGTTCATTCTCTTTTTCATGGATCTTCACAAAATATCCAAGAACTAAATCTGAAACTTCTCTAGTAAGGCCACGTGATGCGTGCGTCTAGCACCCACGAGTGAGGAGCCGGAAACATTCCCCCGCGCCAGCTCTGCGGGGTTCTGGCTACTTGTGCTTGGGTGTAAATGCTCGCATTGCGTTTTCTGTTCCTGCCACATTGCATGCTTCAGCCTGAATGCAGCATTATCGCTGCTGTGTGAATTTTTGACAATTTATTTATGAGTATTAAGATTCTGGAGTCTTCCCCCACCAAAAAAAGAGGGGGTAGCTACGCCTGCATTTTGAGATGTTGCCAGGATGGCAGCCCTCGCGGGGTCCGGTCACCCAGAGCTGGCAATAGACGCTACCTCCCTTGTGCATCCAGGCTGGTTTGAAGTGTGCTGACAGGGACTTGTGGAAACAGCCCGGTAGAGGGAGAAGAAAGGTGGTAGGGTTGCTCCAGGTCACACAGGCCACCGCAGAAGCAGGCCTGGCTACATGGAAGGGAGCAGGGTGGCCGCATCTCGAGTGTCAGGGCCAGAGCAGCAGAGGTCGAGGCCTTCCCAGGCCCCTCCCCATGCATCTGCTGAGACCCTCCCTTGTTGCAGGCCCACCCTGGGGTTGGAGCTAGAGGCATCTGGTGACAGGAACAGGAGGAGGTTAAAGTAATCCATGCCCTGAGTGAGCGCAGGGTGCAGAGTAACCGTCACATGCACAGTGACTGGTGTAGGATGATGTTTGACCAACGCTGAACTCACATGGACTCTGAGCCCGGAGGGGCCAGGTCTTTGGAGTCTGGAATGACTAAGGCAGGCCTTTCCTGTGAGAAGTGGTGGCTTTGAGCTGTGGAGACCTGGAGAAGAGACAGCCAGAGGTTCTTAATTCTTTCCTTTGTCTTCCTCTCCTTTAATTCTGTCCCATTAAGGGGTTTTGGCATGGTTCTGGGGCCCTTCCCCTGTAGGACCCCTGCAGTGTGGGTGCTACTCCTTTGGACCCATGGATCACCCCTCAACCCCTCACCTTGTGTTCCCCGAGGTGGGGGTACATCTGGAATTCCCTGTTCTGCTTTTAGGGCTGTCACAAGGATTGTAACAGGGTCCCGCTGGTGCTGGATGGCCAACAATATATTCCCAGGCTCTGAAGCACCAGGAACAAGCTCCCTGCAGTCAGATGAAAGCTCCCGTCCTTGCCTGGCAAGACCTATTAGCTGGGACTCTAAAGAAAACATAAGGCTGGGCGCGGTGGCTCACGCCTGTAATCCCAGCACTTTGGGAGGCCGAGACGGGCGGATCATGAGATCAGGAGATCGAGACCATCCTGGCTAACACGGTGAAACCCCGTCTCTACTAAAAATACAAAAAATTAGCCAGGCGCCGTGGCGGGCGCCTGTAGTCCCATCTTCTCAGGAGGCTGAGGCAGGAGAGTGGTGTGAACCCAGGAGGCAGAGCTTGCAGTGAGCCGGGATCGTGCCACTGCACCGCAGCCTGTGTGACAGAGCGAGACTCCATCTCAAAAAAATAAATAAAGAAAGAAAACAAAGAAAATGTAAGGATGCCCACTCCTGGGGAAAAGCGCGAGGGTCAGCGAGTCAGTAACGGTGCCATAGGCACCCGTGCACATCTGCAGGTGGCTGCCATTGCCCCAGAGAGGGCCTGTTTGAGTCACTCACTCAGCAGACACCAGGGACCTCCTGGAAGCTCATTTATTCAGCTTGCCCACTTGCTCATTAATTTAACACATTTGTATTGAATGTCTGCTTTCTGCAAGGCACTAGTGCTCCCACTGGAGCTGGGCTGGCAGACTGTTTCTATAAAGTAAGTATTTTAGGCTTTGAGGGCCATTTTGTCTCTGTTGCAACTACTCAACTCTTGTAGAACAAAAGCAGCCATAGACAATACATAAACACATGGGTGTAGCCTTGTTCCAAAAAGACTCTATTGACAAAACCAGCTGCATTTGGCCCACAGGCTATCGTGTGCTGGACCCTGGACTGTGTACAGAGGTAATCAGAAGTGGGCATCCTCTATCTACCTAGAGCTTATGCTCTAGGCAAGGAAGACAGGAAATTAATCATACAATCACAAACAAATTATAATTATGAACACATGTTCTCATAGCTCTACAGTCAGGATGGTGTGTGGCAACCTCAGGTCAAGAAAGACTTCCCTCAAGAGTTGCTGCTTTTGTTGGCATCTGAACCAGTGTGAACCCGGTGAATAGAGAAAGAAACGAGCATGTGGAAACACCCGCAGTACAAGTGCAGCATCCCAGGGACGGAGAGAAGGCCAGTGGTCATAGCAGAGAGAACAGGGACGGGGTGAGATGAGGCAGGAGAGGACGTGCAGCTGGTGGATGCATGGTCTTGGAGCCATGCTGTGCCTCCAGTCTTTATCTGAGTCTAATGGGGAAGGCTAAAGCAGTGGAGAAACAGGATCAGATTTGCACTTTGCTGCAACACGAAAACAGACTGGGGCAGAGCAAGCAAGGATTCAGGAAAACCAAGTGAAAAGACCATTGCAAGAGAGGACAGCGGCAGTGGGGAGGTAAAGAAGTAGCTGGAGGCAAGAGGTATGTCGGGGGGGTCATAATGGACTGGGTGTGGAGGGAGAAAGCCTCCACAGGATGGCTCCTAGGTATCAGGGTTGTGCCTGATTAGATGGTTACATCTAGATATAAGATGGTTGGCGTGCTGTATTCTGAGACAGGAAGCACTGGAGAAGCCCAGAGTTCTTTGATTTGTTTGGGTGGGAGGAAGAGGCATGATCAGTCTGAGTTGCCTTTGAAACATCACATTAAAGGTGTCAGATAAGTAGGTGAGATGTACAGATCCGGAGCTCAGAGGAAAGGTGGGACTGGAGAGAATATGTTTTGGAGAGTCATCAGCATATGGAGGGTGATTGAAGCCTTGAGCATGGATTAGATCATCCAGGGGAAGAAGAGAATGGAGTAAAAAAAGAGAAGAGGACCTGACAAAACATCCTCCAGGAGCTCTGATGTCTAATAGCCAGGGAGGCAAGGGTGATTCTGCAAAACGGAGAAATAACGACCAGTGAAATAGGAATAAAAATAGGAGATTGTTGTGTTGTGGAAGCAAAGGGAAGCAAGGGCTTCAAGCAAGACTTGCATTCAGCCTGTATGCACAGGCACCAGGAGACAGGCCACAGATGCCCGGTGACCATCCTGACTGGTCAGTGCGTGCACTGTGACTGTGGTTAGTGCCTATGCACTAGCAGTTGTTAAAAATCTTGATTTTCATCCCTGCTTTCAAGGAGTAGCCACCAGTGTTGAAAGCTTCTGGGATAGCACACAAGATAAAGAGTGGAAACCGTCCATTGGATTTAGCACCATGGAGGTCACGGGTGAACTTAACAAGAGAACTTTGGATAGCGATGGGCTAAGGGGTGAAGGGAAGGTGAGGATGTGGACGGGAGGCCTAGGCAGCCTTTCCAGAAGTTTCACCATGAAGCAGAGGCGCTAAGCAGGACAGGTAGAGGAGAAGCCAGAAGGGTATCCTGGAGTCGAAATTTTACTTTAAAATGTTGAAATGATGAGAAGTATTTGTTCAACATACCTACTGTGTATTTATTCAGTTAGCAAACTGTGTATCTCATTCATTTATTCATTACTTGATCCAACATGCCTATCTCAACCTTGAGTAGGATATTTATTATGAACACTAAATTTATTTTATTTCATTTCCTTCTTTCCTTGTCAACAGCCATTTATTGAGCATATATTATTTGCCAAGTACTGGACCAGGTCCCAGTGATAGAGACATGAATAAGTTATAGCCTGTATGTTCACGGGGCTTATAGTTTTTTCTAGTGCAGTGGTTCTCAACCAGGGATGATTTTGTTCCTTTCCCCATCCTAGGGGACATTGGGCAATGTCTGGAGATATTTTTGTCGTGATGTAGTGGGGAAGGGATGCTACTGGCATCTAGTGGGTGGAGGCTAGAAATGCTGCTAAGCATCCTGCAATGCACAGGACAAGCCCATTGCAAAGAATTCTCTGGCCCCAAACAAGAATGGGGTGAAAAGGACTAGATTAATATGTGCATGTGGTAACTACAGGAGCTCAGAGGATAGGCACTTGGACACACAGTGGAGCTGGCCAAGCAGAAGATGAGGGACAGACAAGACAGGTGGAGGCCACAGGTGTGGAAAGGCATGGAGCCGTGAAGGGAGCATCGTGCAGACTCAGGAGCTTCCAGCAGTTCCGGGTGGAGACACCGTGGCTAGTAAGGGCGGAAGTCTGCAGAATAGCTGTGGTGGTAAGGGCAGAAGTTTGCAGAGGAGCTGTGGTGGTAAGGGCAGAAGTTTGCAGAGGAGCTGTGGCCACAGATACCGTACCAAGCGTCTTGGATTTTGTTTCTGCACTGAGAGGCCACTAAAGGATTTCAAATGAGAGGAAACCAGGTTGGTGTCTTAGAAAGATCGTCCCGTTGGCCGACAAGATCAAACAATAATCACCAACATCTGTTAAGAACCAAATCTGTGTCCAGCACTTTTTTGAGTACTTTATTGTATTATCCTGTTTCATCTCCCAGCAACCCAGTGGAGAAAACACTCTTGTTATCTCCATCTCACAGCTGAAGCAACTGAGGCAGAGGGGTTGGGTAGCTTGCTTGACATCACATGAGTAGTAACTGCAGGGCCAGGATGTGGCTCCCAGACTGGGCCCATAAACAAACATGAGATGCCCTGTGGTTCTTTCTGTCTCCTACTTTGGGTCTGAGCTCTGGGACCAGATTTGAGCAGCCACAGGATCTCAATTCATAATTCATATGTTTCAACACTTTTGCAGCTGCTCTAAAAATTCTATGCCTCTAGCCTTAAAGAGTACGGCCTTGAGGTAACCACTTTACTTCTTCTTGATTAGGAGTTCTCATGTAGCTGTTAATTTTTTAGGTGCTCTGGCTGTAATGCCCCATCAACAGAGAAACACTTGAGTGAAGTGTGCTGATGGGAAGTCAAATCCACTTTTTGCTGCCTAAGCCTTTTAAGTGGACCTGGTATCCACACGTGACCCCTCTATCTTGTATGACTCGCTCTGCCTTCTCTGTCGGATACCCCATCCCACTATTCAGTGTACCCCTTCTTTATCTTTGCTGGGGAGGGGAGCGGGAAATAGATGACTTTGCCTAATAAAATTTAAAGTAGGTCTCAGTGCACAAAGCTGCATCATTAGCCAGTGAAGATCCTGCTTTTCAGGGTTTTTTTTTTTTTTTTTTTTTTTTGAGGCGGAGTCTCGCTCTGTCGCCCAGGCTGGAGTGCAGTGGTGCGATCTCGGCTCACTGCAAGCTCCGCCTCCCGGGTTCCCGCCATTCTCCTGCCTCAGCCTCCCGAGTAGCTGGGACTACAGGCGCCGCCACCACGCCCGGCTAGTTTTTTGTATTTTTAGTAGAGACGGGGTTTCACTGTGTTAGCCAGGATGGTCTCGATCTCCTGACCTCGTGATCCGCCCGTCTCGGCCTCCCAAAGTGCTGGGATTACAGGCTTGAGCCACCGCGCCCGGCCTCAGGGTTTTTAATTACAGTGGTTCCCCGCTCCGCATCAGGAGGCCCTAATGAGAAGTGACACCCCCTCCTTGCCCAGGACTGACAGCCCCTAGGGAGAGGGAAACGGAGGTTCCCATGTATTAGTTCGGTGCAAAAGTAATTGCGGTTTTTGCCATTTTTAATGACAAACATGCAATTACTTTTGCACCAACCTAATAGAAGGGGCTGCACCTGTGTTCCTTCCACCCACGAGAAGAGATTTTTGTCTGAATCTCAGCTGCTCGGAGAGGCAGGTGACTGACAGGTGGGACTCAAGGATGACTCCCACCTGGCAAATTTCAACAGCACTCCTCCCATTTGGAAAGAAGAGCCCAGACACATTTTTATTTGTATGTAGGCTTTTAAATACATGTGTCTCTCTCTTTTTTAAAACAGTGGCAGAGTTCTGGCAAAGCATAGGAAATGCTACCTGGTCTGTGATCTGGAGGGAGCTCCCTCCTGGGAGGAGACAGGCTCTGTGCTACACTGGGTGGCTGGCCTAGCCTACTGCAGGTGGGTTCCTTGAGGCTGGTTCACAGCCCCAGATGATCCCCAGCTGATAGAAAGAGCCCCAGGCTGTGGCCTCTGTCACTAGGGGATCTGTAGGGGAAGCCAGCTCTGATTTCTAGGCTTTTTCCTATAATGATTCCATGGTAGGACAGAGAATTCTCTGGGCTTCTGTTTTCCCATCTACAAAATGTAGTGGTTGTTGGACTAAAGACCTTCTAGTGTCCCTCGTGGCTTTGACTGGTGGATTAAATTAGACCTTTGACAGGATAAGGACTGCCCATCAGTGCTAAGAAAATTAATCTTATGCCCAAACATAAGGCAGTTCCCCACTTTCCCAAAGAAAAGCTTTCCAAAAACTTTTTAGCCAACCTGAATATATTAAATTTTTTTGGAATATAGATGCAACAAAAAAGTATACTTACAATGTTTAACTATTTTAGTTTCAAGTGTTAAAAATTACAAACTATATAAAATGCTAGCTGGGCATGGTGGCTCATGCCTGTAATCCCAGCACTTTGAGATGCCCAGGTGAGAGGATTGCTTGAGCTCAGGAGTTCGAGGCCAGCCTGGGCAACATAGCAAGATCCCCATCTTTGATTAAAAAATAAAAAATAAATAAAATGTTAATTTCGAAATATTTCCACTTATATTTCATGAGTAATTATTCAAATTTGTTCTGGGCAGCTTTGCCTCCCATGTGTGGTTTTTTTTTTTTTTTTTTTTTTTAAACCACTAGAGTGACTTTTTGAGTCCTCTGACAATTTTTCCGAATGTCATGGTCCTTACTTTCATCCCAGCTTTTGAGAGATGGCACTTTTTGAATGTGAGGATTAGACCTTCCCTGGGAATTCTATCCCAAGTTGAAGCAGGTGTTTTTGGCTTTTTTTTTTTTTCATTGGGTTTATAGGTAAATCTTCACAGTCTCTTTGCAATAATTTGTTATGATTCTTATTAAAGTGACCTTCAAAAATCTGTTTATAATAACATACAGACACTAAAATTTGTTACTACATCACATTTGTGTTTTAATTAGAGTCTTCTTACTGATATAGAATCTATCAGTGCATTTATTGGATGTCTTGAATAGAAAGCAACACCTTGTTGAGGGCTAATGAGGGAGGAGGGAAAAGATGGCATAGACAAAAAAATTTACTGTACAAAATTATCATTTAAAGCCCCTCAGCTTGTTATATTGCACATAGAAGCACTTCTGTAGTGGCCATTTGGTAGCCTATGTCTGTGAACATAGGCAGAGGTCTCTTGATGGAGCCCAAAGACGGAAGACCAGGTCTTCTGCTGAGTCTTTTCGGCCCCGCAAGAACTCTGACCAACATCCTTCACCACTTTCCAAACACAAGAAGCTGTAAGCCCCTTCTGACCACCTTTCTGCCAATCTGCTGTTGGGCTTTTGTGTAGTTTAATGAGCATAGAGTCGTTTGGAAATACGCACTGCACTTCACAAAAAGAAATAGTAATATAATCAGAAATGATTATATTTCAGCACTTCAGCACTATTGCTACTATTAATGTCCATTATCACTATATTACCTGAAATGTGTTTAACAATCACAGTCACTAATCAAGGTGCCTGTCCTGGAAAATGTGTATTCTCTCCATCTGGATCACACTATGTATTGTGCTGTTACTGTTTAAAATTTTTTTCAGATAATTGGAACCTGCTACTTCATACTTTGAAAAGTAATGTAGCGGGTGAAGCCCTGAGAGGTTCAAAGCCTATGCTTCCATCAGGGAAATAATGCAATTTCCATGCAAAATGATTATAATATTATTCAGTGATTACATGGGGGTGGAGGGTAGTCTGTTTTTGTTAGACTTTTGAAAGTGGCAAATTGAATTCCATCCAAGTAATCAGAGGTTATGAGTTTCCAGCACAGTGTGTTTGCACTTGTTGGAAGCTCATTTCCCCAGGGTATCTGCAAGCCTGGAGCCCCCAGAGCCTTTGCTGACCACTTGGGACAGGCGTGAAGGGCCAGGGAATTAATTCCCCGCCAGCAGCTTTCAGCCCATGATAAATGGGAGGTGGTGATAACTCTGAGACCCCCTCCTCCCTGTCTCCCACAGGTCCCCAGTGGGTGAGATTGGCCCCACTTGCCTGCTCATTTGGAGCAATCTGTGTTGACTTCCTTCACTCCCTCCCCACTCCCCTCCCTATGCTTTTTGGAACCACCGTCCAAACAGAACACTAGCTTCAGATCCTCATCCCAGGTTCTGCTTGACAAGAGAGGTACACGTGGCCTCCCCACTTTCCCCTTTCCCTTTTTGAGGGCATCCAGGGGCCTCTCTGGATCCTTCTTTCCTATAACCCATTTTGTGGAGGGTTCTTGGCAGCACCCAGAAGTATTTGTGTTTTAAGGCGTCGTCATTCTGAAAAATGAAAAGTCTGAACATTTCTTATGGTCAGGAAGTTGATGGGTATAATTTATTTTTCCCACCTCTTCTCTTAATTATTATTACTCCATTCAAGTGAGACAAGATGATTTAATCCAGGCTGTATTTAAAATGCCCATAATCAATGCCCTCATTGTGAGCGTGTATCTATGTGCTCTTAGATAATTTATGTATAATTTTAATAGATTCGTCAACAGCAGCCCTTCCTCATCTAAACAGGCTGCTTGCAGACAGATCGCTTAATTTGCTTCTCAATGTTATTTTTCATACATGGTTGCTGCACGGCCGACAGATAGTAGATGATCCCATTACGAACACATTTGACACGGCCTCTACTGTGAGGATGAGCAAACTCGAGGTCTCGTACTGTGGCAGGCAGGGTATGGCCCCCTCTCACTCAGAAGGGTCGGATCCCAGAGAATGAAGCCACCAGGAAGGTACTGAAGCCAGTCCTGGCAGCATTTGGGTGCTGATGGGAGCCCTGGCTTCCTGCTAGAGCGAACAGAAGGCTGTTGGTGCTGCACCCATCTCCCAGCCAGGGCTTCACCTTGCTCCTGCCTCTCACCTGCTCACGCCTCTCACGTCCTGCCTCTCTGTGTGTGAGGGCGCCTAGCAGGCAGGCTGGAGGTGTGGGGGCATTCATACTGCAGAAGCAGCCCTCTACCAGCAAGAGGCGGGAGGCAATGCATAAATACCCCGGCTTCCTCGCCTCATCGTGAGACAATTTCAGGTGCACTCTGCACGACAGAGGGTTCCCAGCAGGACAGAGCCCCAGCTGGCCCCAGTGGTGACCCCGCGGCGAACGCGTCCTCAGCTGGCTTCTCTCCTGGCCTGTCTCACACCCTAGTGCTTCCTTGGATCAACTCCCAAAGAAACCACTTCTGTCGAAATCTTTTTTCAGGATCCACTTTAGGAGGAGCCCAAACAAAGGCATTTGTCCCTCTCAATTTCTTCACATTGATCTTTCAGGCGCCACCTTCCTCCAGGACCCCGCTTAAGCCCTGCTGTGAAGTCCTCCTAGTCCCTCTGGCCCAGAAACTCTCCTCCTCTGGCCATCTTCAGTCCCGCTAACTTAGTTAACTTACCCTGCACCATCAGCAGCCTTGTCTGTCCCCTGTTTCTGCATGTGGGTGTGTGCTGGGGCAAGTGCCAACCCCACCACCTTCCTGCTGACTTGCACATGTGTCTCAGGGGTGACGATGCTCACCTCAGTCCTCAGTCTGGAGTGCAGACAAGAGACATCGAGCAGGGTAAAGGATGGGTGGCCGGATAATGCCAACAGTACACTCTTTAAGGGAAAAACAATAATAGAGAAACACCTCCTTCCAAAGACTAATGTGAGTGCTGATGGATTACTTGCACCATTTCCGTCCACTGGGGTAATTGCGAGATGAGTGCATTGTGTTCCAAAGGAAAAATGTTCTGTAGATGTGGTAATCTTCGCCATGTAGGCTCGTGACAGAGAGAACCACATCAACTTCTAAATTTTCTCAATGGAGTGCAATGTGTGTAATGTGTAATAAAATATAAATAAGCCTTTAAGAAGCATCTATGTGTTTCTTTTTATCAACCTTTAGATGCATTAAAGCCAAGTACAATTTTATATGAATTCTAGATGATATGTAGTATTTTTATTTGCTAGTTCATTGCTAAATGTTTCATATAAAACTGAAGAGGAAAAAAATACACAGTCCCACATATAAAAGAAGAAGCAGATGGCTAAATGTGACCGTGGGAGAGAAGCAGTGAATGGTGTAGGTTCAGAAAGGAGGCTCTCCCCTACCGTGTACGGGCCTGAGATGGAGTGGAGGGAAATTTGTGCGTGCAGTTACCTGTGTTCATTAGCTGTTTGTTTCCACTGTGTTAAAGCAGGCCATTAGTATTCATAAGAATCTACAGGTATCTTTGTTATAGTTTTTTTGTCTTTTAAATGTACATATAAATGAGTATGTATTATTTATAGATGTATTTGGATTTAGAAACATCAAGCTTGAAAAATAATACAGCAAGGAATATTTGATTTAATGCTCACCAGGGAGGAGAGGGGACCAGGACTTCCTGCAGGAAGGAAGACTGGGTTGGGATGTTATCTGACCTTTCTGAGGGACTTTCCTGGCAGCTCTTTAGTGACAGTTACACTGTAGAAAGATCTTGGGTGAAAGAAAGGACAGTGGCCAGAGAGTTAGGAACCCTCTCGTGCCAACCCTCCTGCTGACTGGCTGTGGGACCTGAGCTTGTCACTCACCCTCTGCTGTCACTCAGCCTCTCCTGTCACTCACCCCCTCCTGTCACTCACCCTCTCCTGCCTTTGGTGACCCTGCCTGGATTTAGACATCAATTCCTGCCAGGCTGTGGCTCCATGATGGGTACCTCCGTGCTCACTGCTGCTTGGCTGCTGGCCTCCTTTGCAGAAGAGCAGTCGGGGTGGTAAGCCGTCCCGCATGTGTCTTCAGATGGATCACAGAGCCACGGTGCGATCAAGCCACTTACCTACACACATTGGTAGAGACCAGGAAAACAGAATTCGCTTCTCATTCTATTTCCAGCTCCTAGGCTCTTTCCACATTGGCCAAGAAAAGCACAGTACTTACAGAAATTCCTGGTTAATGGCTTCTTTCTGCCTGGGTATGGAGAAACATGCCTGTCTGTAGTTTATTTTTAAATGAATAACTCATCATATTTGGGTAAAAAGTCCTGTAATCTCAAAAGCCTTTCACAATTTTTTTGTTGTTGTTGTTCTGAGAGTGTAGAAAACAGCCTCAGATCTATTCAAATAAAATAGCTTTTTTACTGAGTGAGGAAGCAATGCCTTTTAAGACCCACTTGTGTTGGAGAAGGGGTTTTCGGCCACCAGCTCTGTAGGCTTGGGCTCAAAGGAAAGGCAGAATCATGAAATAGAAGTTGTAGCAGCATCTGCCCGAAGGCCTGGATTTTGGTTTACCAATCGCTGGCTGCAGGCGGGGTGGGAGCAGGGGCTCTGTGAAGGCTGAAATTCAGGGAGACAGCTGGAGGGAGCAGAGAGTGGTCGCTGACCAGTGTGAAACCAACCCAGGACTCTTGCACATGTGATCAGCCCATTGGTTCTACCACCTTCTGAGGAAGACCCCTCTTCATTCATTTGTGCCCTCCATGCCCACTTCTTTGGTAGGGTGGTGGAAGAGAAGGCTCCATCTACTGTGACTCCCAACCATCCCCAAGGCGCTGTAGGTATTTTGTTCTTCAGTGAGCAGGCATGGTCATTATAATGGTTATTGCTGCCATGTGTCTGTGCCATGAAATGTGTTAAGTTTCTTTCTTATGGTAGAACATTCAAGTCTCAGAACAACCATGGATGTTTAGTGGTATCATCCCCATTGTATAGGTGAGGAGCTTGAGGCAGGGAGTGGGAGTGGAGGGTGGGCAGACGTGGTCATTGCCATCAAATGGCAGAGCTGAGATTTAGACCCAGCTCCCTCAGATTATAAATCTTCCATGCTCCTGACCGCTATACAGGCTGAGCCAGTCTCTGAACTGGTGTCTCCGAGACTAGGATGGAAACCCAAAATGAAGCTCGGGTGGTGCTGCGCAGACCAGGAGCGAGGCTACAGGATTCAGACTTGGGAGAAGACCTCTCTGCATCTCTGTAAGGGGACCAGCAAATCATGAAGTCTAATAGCCCACCTCGTTTTACACTGTGAAGCCATTCTGTTCCTAGGGCTCCTCTTCAAAGCTGTCAAGAGGTCATGCCCTAAAGGGGTGGGGCTTAACAGACACCCCCTGCCCCCAGCATCAGCAGCTCCGTCTGTGGACCACACTGGCTCATTCCAGACCCTAGCAGTGAGCTAGTGCGGTGCCTGTTTCTCCTGTCCCCACAGCCGTCTCTCAGCCCCCCGACACCGACAGCTTCCGTCTGGCTAGAGGGCTCGTGGTGTTTTCTGATGTGGCTGGCTGCTTGAGTGCTTGGGGTGCAGGTCACAGGCTTCCCTGAAGAATGGGGCAAACAGTCCCAGGGCTGATCACCAGGGAAGAGACAGACCTCAGACGAGAAACTGGAACAGAGAAGGCAGAAGGCAACAGGGAAGCCCTATGCTCTCTGGGCTCTGCTTGTGGCATCCAGACTTGAGGTGGCCTCTTTCCTGGGTGTGAGTTCCTGTCTGGTGGATGCTGAGGTGATGTCGCCCCCTGGACTTGGGATGGGCCTGACCAGGCCCCCGGGGCCCTCCTGGAAAACCGACCGGGAGCCGAGTTGTCTGGCTGTGTGTTGCTTTCTTCTCATTGCTCTCGCCTACTTCTTTGCCTGTTGTTTTGTTTTACTCCGCCAGACTCCAGTCAAGTCTTATTTAAATGTTATAGCCTGGTCCCAGGAGTGTCAGGGAGAGTCGAGGAAAGCCGTGTCCACAGTGGAGTCAGACTTTTAAAGGGGCAGTGCCCCTGAGGGCACCAAGGCGGGAGTGGAGCCTCCATAGATGAGAGTGGGCACTGTGAGTCTCTGACGCCCCACCCACGTGGTGACCTGGAGGGTGTTGGAAAAAAGGCTACTGTGCGTTGCTCAACACCTGCACCCGCCACAGTCCAACTTGGGCTGGCAGCTGGCCTGCCCGTCAGGGAATCAGGGATGTGGGCACCTGCCCTGCCTCGCGGGGTTCGTGTGACATCTAATGAGGGAGAGAAGATGCAGGAGCACTCCACGCAGCCCGCAGCACCAGGCAGAGGCGAAGCGTCCTTATGAAAAGCTGAGATTTATGGGTCTGAAGGAGAAGCAACATCTGGGAAGGAATTATTGCAATTTACAGGGAGGATGGAGGCCTGTTTATAAGAGCAAAATCTGGAAGCAATGTCTGATTTTTTTAAAAACTGGTTTATATTCCAATCATGAACCTGTGGTGTGAACATCTTCCAGATGTTCAAAGAAAAATTGTGGAAAATGAGTTGAACTGTGGAGGCAATTTCCTTTTTTGAACAGAGCCTTACTCTTTACTGAGCATCTACTACATGCCAGGTGGGTCCTCCCTGCGGACATCTTCAGTGCTGCTGTGGGTGAGTCAGGCTTCAGTAGGTCCAGGCTTCTTTCTCTTCATCTTGGGGAAATGCAAGGGTCATCCCAGTCCTGCTTCCAGTGATGGGTGAATCTGTATTAGCTGGTAGAGTGAGGGTGGGGGGATATTTGCCAGCACTGAGTGGCAGGACTGAGTTGGGTGAGTTCCAGTTCATTTCATTTTGGGGGGATCTGCTGTGTATCAAAATTTAAAAAAAAAAAAAAAAAGAGGTTTTAAGAGGATTTTGGTTTGCGACGTTTTTTTTCCTGAAACCTTTCATGCTGGCTGTCTGATAGAGTCATGTCATGGCATAACTTAGGATCCAGTCCAACTATGAACACCTCATTTTCTCTATCTTCCCATTCTCCTTGCCCCAAACCATCCAAGGGAACTAGGAGATGGGCCCCTTTGGTGCTGTGCTGGCCCAACAGGGAGCCTCCTTGGGTGGCACATGTGTCCCAATTGTGATAGTCTCCAGCGTTTTGCCTGGAAAGTTTCTGTACTCCAGAGAGTGCAGGAAGAAGCCTCCAGGGAGGAGTTTTCAGGAGGAGAAGGGTGACAGCAGGTGGAGGCCCAGGAACAAAAGCCTGGATGGGAGGCACAAAATCTAGGCTTCCTGTTCAGGCTCCCTCTTTGACTTGCTGTGTGACTTTGGACAACCTTTATTTTTGCCATGAGCCTCTGTTCCCTCATCTGTGAAATGAGGATTACAAAAGTAATCAACTCATAAATTTGTTGGAACAGGTAAATGAGAAAATAAGAATGGGCTAGGCTTTGTAAACTTCGAGCCTTAGGAAAACATGGTTACCTCTCAATCGGTCAGCCTGACTTCTGCAGACACTGTCTTTCTTTGAATACATACCTACAAAAAGCAGGCCGGGAGATGCATCCCTACCAGCTGAAAATAAGTAATGGATCTCATCAGTGGCCAATTGTGGCTCCTTAATGGAATAGGCGATCTCCGCGTTGTGCTGGGTGGACTCTCATGACTTACTCCATCTTTGCGCCTTCACTCTCCCCTTTAAAATGCAGTGCCTTCCGGACCCCGGCTCGTGAACTGTCATGAACCTGATGGATAAACCTTCTGAGAGTGTTTATTTTTGTGTTGGCAAGAAGCCTGCAGGCTTTGGTGAACCCACAGTTGATATTATTAATGGATGGATGGCCTGTTTTCCTCTCGTCTTAAAAGTAAAAGAATATGAATGAGCGTTCCCCTTGCAGGACACGTTGGGAGCAGGCATTCCTGCCCAGGGTCAGAGGTGCCGCGGAGTCCCGTACCTGGGCTGACAGGAGGGTGGGCTCGGGAGCCGGTTTCCTCCCTACAGTTTACAGCCTCCGGTTGCTTTGCTTTGCTTTTCCAAGGAAGAAAGACTCTTTGTTGCCCCGTTTGCTGAGGGGTGCTGAACCTCTGGGTTCTGGACCCATAATTGGAGAGTGTGGTTAAGACCCCGGCAGGGCTGCTTTCTGATCCTGTGTCAAACTGGAGGCTCCTAATTGGTTTCTCCTCCCTTAAGGCAGTTTCTCTCCCCAAAAACATGGTGTATTTTATAAAGAAGTAAAAAATCCTGGGGCCCTCGTTCATAATTCTCTTGACCATCAGTTTGGTTCATGTTGGGAACTTTCTTTATTTATAGACTTAGAGGTAAAATGGATCTCAAAATTTTTCTCTAGTTTCATTTTGAAGCTCTCCCAGCATTTAACCCAAATAGCCCATTCAAGGGTCTTGCTTTCATATTGGTCTTAATGCCTTGTCAAAGTCAATTAGCATTTCCCAAGTACCTTGGGAAGCTGAACGTCCTAAGACCCCTTTCACAAGCGGTGACTGACTACCTGCTGTATTTTTAAAAATAAATTAGAGTCCTCTGTCCTTTAGCTTTTACGATTTGTTTTCCTTAAGACTATAAGCTGCCCTTTGATGAAATTAGTGGAAGGGAAAAGGTCAATTTGGCCAAAAGTGTCACAAATTAAGCCCTGAAGCAGTCTCTTTATCGACCTGGAGATAGAAAACCCTACCTACCTCCCTGTGATTTCCTGGGTTCGTTCCTGGGATTCATTTTCCCAGGCCATGATCTTTGGAAACATAAGATTTTACAGTGTTAACTTGGGAACAAAATTATTACTAAAAATTGGTTTCTAGCAATTTCTTTTGAAATCACTTTTAAATACCATGTATCTCATTAGAGTGGGACGTGCTTCGGTGCCCGGATATAGCTTATAGGCCTCCCAGGAAGGACAATAATGAGTCAAGGATCGATTATACACCACCACGCGACGGGTGCTGTGGACCAGATTCCAAAAGATACTGTCTGTTAAGCCCAGGGTCTAACTGCAAGGTGTGGAGGTTTGGTGGGTGGGAAAAGAACAAGAAAAGAAAGATGTGAAAAAATAAACAAAATCACTGAGGCATAAACTGATGCCAAATGTGAACCGAGAACAGTTAGAAACCCTTTCACGGGAAGAGTTTCTGGTTGGGGTGGGCAAAGATGTCAGGAAGCAGGTGCTGCTTGCCCTGGACTTGAGCATGTGATGGCACTACTGAGATGGTGATGCTGAGGAGGAGGAAGAGGAGGAGGATGTCACGGGTTCTCTAGTTTTAGCACTTTGGGAGGCCGAGGCGGGCGGATCACAAAGTCAGAAGATCAAGACCATCCTGACCAACATGATGAAACTCTGTCTCTACTAAAAATACACAAATTAGCCAGGAATGGCAGCGCGTGCCTGTAGTCCCAGCTACTTGGGAGGCTGAAGCAGGAGAATTGCTTGAACCTGTGAGGTGGAGGCTGCAGTGGGCCGAGATCGCGCCACTGCACTCCAGCCTGGGCAACAGAGTGAGACTCCATCTCAAAAACAAAACAAAACAAAAAAAACATTATGTGTCTTGGGGTTGCTCTTCTCAAGTAGTGTCTTTGTGGTATTCTCTGTATTTCCTCAGTTTGAATGTTGGCCTGAAAAGAATGGGAAACAGAGGTTCCTAGGAGTTAAAGAACTTACCTGCTGTCACAAAACTAAGTGTCAGTGTTAGAATTCTAATTCAGATGTGTCTGATTCCAGGTTCTTGCTTTTAACCCTCTCTGTGAATGTCTTCATTGGGGTCTTGAAATAGACATATTCAAATGTGTAATTTGAAGAGAGTTAAGTAAAACGACTATCCACAAAGGTGAACAGGCACAGTATAGAGAAACCATCATAGCACAGTGCCCCCGGGCTGATGATGGGATGGGGGGAATTACTGCCTTTGGGCATAATGGTCAGGGGAGGGAGCTATTACAGGAATCCAGAGAGAGAGCCTTGTGGAGCTCCTTGTTCCCCAACTAGAGCCATGACCTGCAGGTGAGGGACAGCCTGCTCATGAAGACACAGAGAGGGAGGGGAGCAGGGGAACCAACAGCCAACCCCAACCCTGTCCCCAGTCTCCTGCTGGTGTCTGCATGGGCTGAACCTAACCAGAAGTCAGAGGGTCCAAAACATGAGGGATGCTCTCCATACAGGTCAGGTGAGCCTCCCAGGTCTTGCCTGGGAGAGGTGGGGAAGAACAGGGTGGGGAAGATGAAAGGCAGGCCGAGAGGGCCAACACAAGACGCCCAGTACAGTCTATAATAGCCAATGGGTCATTCACTTCCAGACCTTTTCATCAGCACATGAGGAAAAGTCCCAGAGAACTCAGCTGTGCATGTGGTTTATTTTTGTTCGGAACTGTTTCACTTGTCTCCCCTAGAGGTAGGGACCGTAGAGAAGGAAGGGCAAGGCCACCTTCGTCAGAACAGGCATAGACAGCCTGTGCTTCCTTCCCACCACTGTCCCTCTAGGCTGCGGTCTAGCCTATACCATATTCATTTGGCACAGCCTGGAAAGGAAGTGGATTAACCTGACATGAACTCTGACGGTTTTGGCTCAAGAAATTGGGAGCCCCTTCTAAAGATGGCGACTGGGATCTTTGGGCTCACAGTGGCCTACAGGGCCCTACACAATCAGGATGCTCACCGCTCTGGCCTCACCTCTTACCAGAACCTCCCTCCGCCAACCACAGTGGCTTCCTTGGTGGTCCTGGAACATACCAGCCATGTTCACACTGACTCTTCCCTCTGCCTGGAACAGGTAGGGCCAGATGCCCACACGACCTACTCCTCATCTTGAAGTGTGTGCTCAAATGTCCTCCGCTCATGAGACTGACCCTGCCCACCCTATTTAAACTGCACCACAGGCCCGCCCACAACATGCACCCTACCCTGCTCCATTTCTTCTCTAATACATTGCACTACTACCTTCCAAAATATGATACAATTTTCACTACTTTTTAAGTGTATTGTATATTCTATGTTTCCACCCTCTAGAATATGAGCTCCCTGAGGGCAGGAATATTTTTCTCTTTTGTTCGCTCATGTATTCCCAGTGCCTTGAACGTACTGCCTGACACATAGAGGGAATCAGTATTTATTGAATGAATGAATGAATGAATGAATGAATGAATGAATAAGATTCTCAAGCCCCTAAAAATGGTTTGACCCCTATCTCCTAGGCCTCTCTCTTCACCAGCACTTATCTGCCAAGGATCTTTCCCAGAACGACATCGATCACCAGTACTGCCAATACCTTGTGGTCAAAGTGATCGATTTCTCCTTGTGCTTCTCATAGGCTTGGTAGAGGAAATGCACTTGCCACTTTGGTTCTGTGTCAGAATTAAATGGCGACCTTGGCTTATTTTGCTGCCCCGCAGAGGTTATTTCTTAGTCGTAAAGAGAACATTCCATCCTTGGGAAAAATAATATTTTTGCCACCTTCAGCTTTAAAATGGCTATTTGATATGGCTCACGTGCGTCTCTGTCAGCGGCCGCTGGAAAAGCTTAGGTTGAGAGGATCTGAGAAAGACTCGTCGCGTTGTCAGAGGGAAGCTGGCCATAAGGCAAAATGAGTTTACAATAACTTATTTACCTGTCCAAATCCTTCATATCACATTAAAGCTTTCCCCTGCTACCCGGGACTCTGGAGTGCTAAGAGGAAAAAGGAAAATCAATTGATAATGATATATTCGGTTTAAAAAAATATATTGATTCCCAGGTAATGACAGTTGTGCGTTTTGCAGTGGGGGATGCCATTTCCCGTCGTGAAGATGGCTTTCTCATAGATTACATTTAAAAGAAGGAACCAGGAGTAGCTCTGCCTCCCCATAATAGATAGCCTCTTTCTCCTAGGTATTAAATCTATAATTTAAAAAAAAAAAAAATTTCTTCCCAGGGAACCTATTCTTTGCCTCCTCAAGGTCTTCTTGCCCATTGTGTGAAAAAAGTAATGATTTGTTTTTGTAATTCTAGAGTTTGTGTCCTTCTCAGTATTAGATTAAAGACTTAAATTTTTTCTTTCTCCCCATTGCTGGAGTTTCTTAGTTTGGATTAGATGGAAGACAATACCATTGTTCTCTCTCTTATTCAGTGTCAGTGGCTCAATGGTGGGGATTAGGGCTGTGTATATTCGGAGGATGGGCGAGGGATGCCTCATATCTGCCACTAGGAGTAGTCTGCTACCCACGTCGCTGGCTGGCTGTGCACAGCCCGTGTGAGATAATCCACAGTATGCAGCTCAGCATCGGGGACATCTGAGGCGGAGACTAGCATCCAGTTAGTGTGGGGACCACCTGGGATGGTGGAATTCAAAAGAGATTTTTTTGCAAAAAAAGAAAAAAGAAAGGAAAGAAAGAAAGAAAGAAAAAATTAGACCTTTCCCCTACCCCTACCCTACTCTTTTTCCCTCTCTTTCTAGACTATCTGGATTCCTGGTGATGCTCACGCTTTGCTAAGTGTTGGCGGCCATCGAGGTTTTTGCATCCTGGGGACGAATCCTGAGCTTGCCAGAGACGGGCGGCGCAAGGTAGGTCTCTGCTCGGCTCACCTGGAAATAAAGTCATCAGGCCTGAGCATGGCCAGCTCTCTCCTCTCACACTAAATGTGTGGGGGAAGGGGAGAAAGCGCAGTAGGTCCCCTCGCCGTCTTCCTCAGGGCAGTTTTTACCACAGGCGTGTGATCAACCGGTACTGGGGCTTAGCTAAGCCATGTTAGCCTCAATCCTTCTAGAATCAACCAAAGAGAATATCTATGACTCTTTTTTTTTTTGGAGACACAGTCTCACTGTGCCGCCCAGGCTGGAGCACAGTGGCGCAATCTCGGCTCACTGCAACCTCTGCCTCCGGGTTCAAGCGATTCTTTCACTTCAGCCTCCCAAGTAGCTGGGACTACAGGCACGTGCTATCATGACTGGCTATCACGTGTGCTCTCACGACATAGTTTCGCCATGTTGGCCAGGCTGGTCTTGAACTCCTGACCTCAGGTGATCCACCCACCTCGGCCTCCCAAAGTGCTGGGATTGCAGGCGTGAGCCACCGTGCCGCACCAAAGAATCTCTGTGACCTTCCTTGCTTACCTGGGCCTTGGCTTTCCCCAGGAGGTTAGATCTAAGGATGGCCAGCAGCTAGGTGACCTTTAACCTCCTCAAAAACTGTAATTAAGTTTTATAATTAAGTTTTGTTATTAAAATGTATTATTAAATATGAAAATATTATTTATTCATTGTAAAGGGATTTTAAAGCATAGTGGCTAAAAGTATATAAATGACTTATAATCCCGTTCCCCAGAGATAACCATTTTAGTGTTTCTTTCCTGGCTTTTTCTTACGCACATATGTAAACAGTGCACACAGGCACACACATGCACACAGGATCTGACTGTGGGTACTGTGTGGGGGGCACATTATTTAGATTCAACAATGTGTCAAGCCATTTTGTATGTCAGTAAATAGAAATCTATGTCACCATTTTTACAGACTGTCTACTCTGTGGATGTAATAGCATACATGATTCACTTAATGCCCTATTGATGGACATTTAACATATTTTAAGTATTTCACTATTACAAATAACAGCACAACAAACATTGTTGCATATGTATCTGCATAGTCATTTGATGACTTCCTTGGGTTAAATTTTTAGAGTCCTGGCCTAAACTTTTGATTCCAGGTTCTCCAAGCAGGATCAGGCACCCAGAAGTGTGGGGGAACCTGGCCTGCCTTGGGAGGGCACAATCTTGTGAACAGAATCTCTGGTCTGGGATCTGCTTTAGTTCCCACCGGGCAGGCCAGGAATGTGCCTGCAGAGGCAAGGAGGCCTGGAGCTAGAGTTGACAACATTCGCCACATTTCCTGCTACTGAAGGGACAGGAACTGGGCCTGGAATAAAGCAGGCTGGAGGGCAGAGGAGTGTGCTCTCGGATCCAGGACAGTAGAGGCCCAGCTGGCCCAGCCTCATATGTCCTTGTGCGACTTGAGCCTTTAGAAGTACAGGCTGCGTCTGCATAACACATGGGGCCTAGTGCTGGGTGAGCACAGGTCATAGCAGCCCCGGGACTGCTGTATTCAGCGGCCCACCCTCATGCCCTCTGACAGGTGGCCTCCTGGCCTCTGCCTGAGTCCAAACTCCAGCTTCCATCTGCAGCGGGGGCAGAGTGTCAGACCAACAAGGCTCCTGCCACATCCAGATTCTCTGCTGGTCAGAGAGCTTTCTCTTTGGACTCAGAGACTGTGAGGTTGGGGATGGCTGTCCCCAGCCAGAACCCTTGCACAGAGAGGAGAAAATATGGCTTTGGAATCTCAGGCTAGGGGTAGCCTTGGTTGTCAGCAGGAAGTGGGAGAAGGCTGTAGGCTGGGCCAGGATCAGCACTGAAATGGAAGGTTCCCCACCCTGTGACCCCACGGTGCATCCAGCCTGCAGCCTCCCAGCAGCCCAGTAGGGGCAGCCAGAGGAGAGGTGGGTTCCTGACCTAGGAAGCTGGTGGGCTGTTGGCACACGCCCATGGCACCACTGGCGGGGGATGGCTGTGCTTGCTAGCGATATCCCCAGCACTGGGGAATCCTTTGCCTCCAGGCCTCCTGTTGGGTCAGAGAAGGGGAGTTGGAAAACAAGACAGCAAAACGTTGGTTTGGCAGCCAGGGCATCCCCGCTCCTACACGGGGCAAAGAAAAGATTGAGGACATGTTCTTCACAGAAGCCAGCTCTCCTTGGATGTACCTGTGAGTTTGGCAAGAGGGAAGGGAACAGAGACACCCCAGGACAGTGGGTTTTGGTTTCTTAAATGTTGACCCTTAGTCTGGGGTCTAATCTTCCCTGCTGCTGATGCAGGGTGGCACATGGCTCTTGTTCTCTTGTTCATCCCGAACTCTGGCAATCATGTACTTTAGGATGGGGAGGGACCTTGAGGGTGGTTTCACCAGCCATAGCTGGTAAGATGCACCCTATGTGGGCCTCTATCTCTGCGCCCCCAGACCAGGGTCCCCATTGTGAACTCAAGTCTGTCTTCCCTAGCACTTGGCCAGTTCCTGGAGGATGGGAATCGTACCTGATCTGTCTCTGAGTTCCGCCCACTCCGCCACTCATACCAGCACCTGCCTAGCTCTCAGTAAACAAATCACCGTGTGCAGCCAGGACTGTGCCTGGGAGTGCCCGAGACACGACATACGGCCTGGTGCTGGCTGTGCGCTCCCCTCACATGCAGGAGTCCCATTGATTTCCAAGATGATAGGAAGGTTCTGAGGCCCCTAGATGGTTCTGTGACCCCTGGGGATCAGTGGAAGCAGCTATCAGTTTGCTGTGGAAACTGGGCCAGCTCACAGGGCCCTGTGTAACCTGCTACGAAACAGGCCAGTTGAAGAGCCAAGCGTGGAGGGCCGCGCTCTGCTTTTCTGTGGTTTGGTGGAAAGAAGACCATACTGGAACCAGCTAGCAGGAGTGAAATCTGATACCTGCACTGCAGGGAAGAGGGGTGGGGGGAGTTGAGCGGAGGACTCAGTTTGCGCAGAGCCCAAGTCTGAGCCAAGAATGGCATTAGCAGACACCTCAGGCTCTGGAGGTGGTGAAGGGCAGTGCTGATCGCCACTGGTGCTGGAGCTGCCCTGGGCGGCATCCGCTGCCTCCATCATTGAGACCCTCTCAGTACTGTCTGTCCAGGCTGTTTGTCCCCCTGCCCTCAGCAAACGAGATGACCTAGATGCCGCCTGCATCTTCGGAGGGGGTTGCAAATGTCTCTGGAGCTAATGGCAGTTAGAGAACACCGTGTGCCGTGCCCTGGGCTTCCACAGCCCCCACCTTCACTTCCCCCAGTCTATCCTGCAGGTGTCCTCTCTGATCGCACTCCCCTGCCCTCTGCCTGTCTTCCCTCCCTCACGCCGTGGACAGCCTTGCTCTCCCCTTGTCCACTCCCCTCTTGGCCTCTGTGGTGTCCACCTCAAGGAGGGACCTGCAGGCAGACATCCCAGTGTTTCTCTGGCCGACGCAGACACTCTGCCCGACGCAGACACTCTGCCCTTGTCTTCTGACTGTATCTGCTTTTCCTGGCCCGCTCTGGGGACCTCTGCAGTCCCTTCTTCAAATAGGTATCTGGGCGCTCACACCCCTGAGAAGGCCATGTGACCACACCCACTAGCTGGGGCCCAGATCCCTCAACAGAAACTTAGCCAAGCCCTCAGCCCCATGCAGGCATTTGGGATTCTGGTCCGTTCGCTGCCTGGTACCCTGCAGCTGTTCCACACCTTTCCATCGACAGGGCTGCAGACCCCCAGCGTGTGCTGTCCACCTCGGTGCCAGCGTCTTCTCCTGCTTCCTGTCCATCTTGCTCATGTGAGCTGCTGTCCTCCAGCTCCACCGCCTCCTCCCGCCAAGAAGGGGAGGTGTTGGTGCCACAAGGCTTTCCTCGGCTCCCTGCATCCCCAGCCCTCCCTTCCCTCCCTCTGCTTCAGCTGTTCCCAGGCTTGACTCCCAGATGGCACCTCTGTCCTAAGGTCCGGACCACTTCAGCAGCCTCTGCGTAGCAGATCCCTGCTGTCTGATTCACATATCAGACTCCGCCTGTCCAAGACAAAGCTGCTTCCTTGCTCTCCAAGGAAGCCTTGTACTTGGACTGTGTCAGCCCTCCTCCCTCCCTTAGCCATGCATCTCCATCTCCTTTGCCTTAGGCTGCTCACCTTCCTTCCTGGACCCTGAGCTCACTGAGGATAGGAACCATCCTCTTTTCTCTACAAGCCCAGCGCAGGGCCCTGTTCATGCATACCTCTTGGGATCAGATAATTTTATTCAGTTCAGAGATTACAGAACCATAGACAGCATGTCCTCACAGGCAGCATGGTGGCAGGGAACCTGGGATTGGAGGCAAGCTCTGGATTCTAGTCCCAAATCTACCACTCACTCTGGGAAAGCCCTATAAAACCTTCTGAGCCTCAGTATCCTCAGCTGTGAAATGGGAATAACCCCGGCCTTCCCACCTCTCAGGACCTTGAATGGTGACAAGGGAGGAACGGTGCCACCAGGGCCAGCAGTTCTCAGCCCTTGGTGCACATTGGAATTGCCCAGAGAGCTTTAAGAACTACAGATGGGCCAGGCGCGATGGCTCATGCCCGTAATCCCAGCACTTTGGGAGGCTGAGGTGGGCAGATCACTTGAGGCCAGGAGTTTGGGACCAGCCTGGCCAACATAGTGAAGCCCTGTCTCTACTAAAAATACAAAAATTAGCCGGGCATGGTGGCACATGCCTGTAGTCCCAGCTACTCAGGAGGCTGAGGTAGGAGAATCACTTGAAACCGGGAGGCAGAGGTTGCAGTGAGCCAAGATCGCACCACTGCACCACTCCAGCCTAGGTGACAGAGGGAGACTCTGTCTCAAAAAAAAAAAAAAAAAAAAAAAAAAAAAAAAAAAAAAAAAAGGTACAGATGCCTGGCTCCTTCCCCCAGATATTCTAATTGTTCTCATGAGGATATCAGTGTGTTCTAAAACTTTAACCACTACTGTCAACTCACAGGTGTTATTAGCAGGTTCCTGAATTCTGTGGCTTGAGGAACTCAGATGGGAGTTATAAAGATTTGGCAAAACAGTATTCCTGGATGATGTGTAATTTGTCTAGTCTTTCAGATCCTTTAAAATCTACCCCCGGATCAAGCTATCCAAAAGCTGGATACCTTGGCTATGTTGTGCTGTGTTCATCTTGCCCCACCCGGAATGCTTTTACATGAACTCTCCGGGCTGTTAGAATATCTGCTGCCCTCCAGGTCACAACAGTGTACCCTCATTTAGGATTCTATGGCAGTTAATGTTTATCCTGTCACTTGTGACTCCTTTGCTAGGACCCTTGGGAGAGGTGTCTCTGATTTCACCACAGACATATTCTTCTCCCGAGCCACCATCATAGGATCTCATGGACCCACAAATCATGTTGTAACAGATTTGCCTCTTCCAAGCTCTCGAAACAGTAACTCTCAACTCTGGCTGCATATGACATCACCCAGGGAGATTTTTTAAATTCTCATACCCAGGCTACATACCAGATGCGTGAGTTCACAGTCAGTCTCTGGGAGGTGGATCCAGGCATCTGGATTTTTGTAAAGCTCTCCAGGTGGTTCTGACAGGTGGCCAAGGTCAGAAGCACTGCCAAGCCTGGAGGCAGATTTGTGGCCCACCTGTAGCCTGTGTATGGCACTTTCTAAATATGGTTTCATGTAGGCAACATTCCCTTCTCCGTTTCCTGCTCCTACACTTGTGATTCTCTCTCCTACTTTTGATTTATGGTGTCTTAATGTATCCTTTTAAGTCCCCTGCCATCCTTTCTGGAACTTAGCAAAGTGAAAACAAATAGAGTAGAAAGGTTCCTGCTTTTCTCTGGCTGGGACCTGGGCACAGCTCCCACCCCAGTCAGGCCTCCCTGGAAAGAGGGTAGGAGCCTCCTGTTTCCCCAGCCACAGTAACTGGTCAGCAGCCTCGTTCTGTAACCCCACAATGGGGAATTGTAGCTAGTTCTGCCAAGAGCCCTCCAAGATCCCATAGAAGAGGCTGGTTTGGGCTGAGAACGGTGGCTCAAGCCTGTAATCCCAGCACTTTGGGAGGCTGAGGCAGGCGGATCATCTGAGGTCAGGAGTTCGAGACCAGCCTGACCAACATGGCAAAACCCTGTCTCTACTAGAAAATACAGAAATTAGCCAGGTGTAGTGGCACATGCCTGTAATCCCAGCTATTCGGGTGGCTGAGGCAGGAGAATTGCTTGAACCCGGGAGGCAGAGGTTGCAGTGAGCTGGGGCTGCCGGGAACAGTTGTGAGTTTGTGTTCTCCATGAGGGCACCTGGCCAAGGAGACATGGGTTCTGACCCCCAGCCTGTGCTCTGGGAGTATCGCTGTGCCCTTGAGAGTTCGGAGGGAGGAGTGCCTCTTTCTAGCTTGCACAAAAACATCCATCAGGGGAAAGCATCGTGTGTGCATCCTGCTCGGGGAAAGCACCGTGTACGCATACATTGAGTGACCATGCTCTGAAATTGATGGACTTCTATCCTGTAGGGATGATCTCACTTACTCATACTCAGAGGCCACTCAGAAAGATTTTTAAGCTTTTGTCTTATAATCACAAATTTCTTCTCTCTCTCTTCAACTCCACCCCTCTCTCTCTCTTACAACAGGACAAATAGTGCCAGGAGTACTGGGGACTATAGGATGAATACCCAGCACATGGTGCAACAAAAGAGTGTTGCAACACTTTTTTTGTTTAAAAAAAAAAAAAAAAAAAAGAAGAGGCTGGTTTGGTTCACAGCATCTGAGTGCTGAGACTGGACTAGGGGAGATCAGAGATGGCTAATGATGGCCACCAAAGCGCCACCCAGTTCAGGATTGTGGAAGGCCATGGCCCCCTTTTCAGTCTTCCTTGTCAGCTCCACTCAGCCCCACGCTAGACAGTGGGCGGAGATTGTCGGCAAGAGGCTGGAGATGCCCGGGATGGACTCTTTCCCCAGTCCTGGAAGCCAGGGAACTGAGGATAGCATGCATGTGGGTAGTTTCTCTTAGTGAATGGTGGGAGATGGAGGGGCGCACAGCCGTCCAGTCTAGGTGCAGAACCTCATTTGGCACCTGGGCTAGAAATAGCTTCTCCACAAACCTCAGAGTTTATTTTTATGGCAAAATTTGATGTTCTAAGCGGCCTGTCTCCTTGCTTACCTTGCACCTGCTCCTGTGGCTGGGGCTGCCGGGAACAGTTGTGAGTTTGTGTCCTCCATGAGGGCACCTGGCCAAGGAGACGTGCGTTCTGACCCCCCAGTCTGTGCTCTGGGAGTATCACCATGCCCTTGAGAGTTCGGAGGGAGGAGTGCCTCTTTCTAGCTTGCACAAAAACATCCATCAGGGGAAAACGCCGTGTGTGCATCCTGCTCAGGGAAAGCACCGTGTATGCATACATTGAGTGACCATGCTCTGAAATTGATGGACTTCTATCCTGTAGGGATGATCTCACTTACTCATACTCAGAGGCCACTCAGAAAGACTTTTAAGCTTTTGTCTTCTAATCATAAATTTCTCCCGTCTCTCTCCAACTCCACCCCCCTCTCTCTCTCTTACAACAGGACAAATAGTGCCAGGAGTACTGGGGACTATAGGATGAATACCCAGCACATGGTGCAACAAAAGAGTGTTGCAACACTCATTCATTCATTCCTTCAACACTTCCTGGTAGTCACATTGTACATTGTCCTAGGTCTGGGATCCAGAGAGGTCAGACGAAAGCCCTGCCTGCAAGGAGCTCTCAGTCCGGTGGGGCAGCAAGTACATACAAATTCTTACATGATAAATGTGATCCATTCTTATGTGGCAAATATGTGATAAATGCAACAAGAAGAATGTATACCAAGTGCTACGGAAGAGCAACTCATTTACTCAACAATACTTAGTTAGCATCTACTATAATGCTAGGCATTGTTGTAGGCACTGGGGGTATGACAGTGACTATATGAGACAAAAACCCCTGACCCAGAGCACACATTTGAGGGGAGGAGAATATTCAGCAACTAGCTTAGTTTGATCAAAACCACAGGCTTCAAAGAAGAGGTGCCTTAAAGCTGGAAATCTAAATCTATGCATTTATATATGTGTACAGGGAACACTCTAGGCAATGGGAACAGCTTGTGTAAAAGCCTGAAGATATAAAAAGACCAAAGATATCAGAGCAGAAATGCTAAGGGAAACCTAAGAATTGGGAGACACAGCCTTGAATGCCATGCTAACCCTCCCAAGGTCACTTTCTCATATAATGGGGATGTAACTGAAAGCTCACAGGGCATTGGCGAGAGCCACCCTCACAGCTGGGCTCCATGTGGACTCCCCGACCCCAAAACAGAGACTCCCTGGCAACTCCTACTCCAACTCCAATTTGTTGGAACCTCTAAGGCTAAAGATAGACGATTTATGTTACCTCCTCCTGTGACCTAGTGCTTTTAGATTGCAAAGTGTTTTCACAGCTTCCTCTCCTGGATCATGAGAGGGACTCTAGGAGGTAGACAAAAAGGGGTTCTTGTTGCCATTTATTGTACCAAGGAGCAAACCAAAGCCCAGAGAGGTCTAGTATCTTGCTCAAGGTCACACAACCCATCAAGGCAGAGCAGAAACTAAAGTCCCTGTCTCCTGGTTCCTAATATAACCTAGGGACCCTTCTTGTCCCCGTGTCAGCTGCCACTCCTTATTTTGAAGCCTAAAAAGCTCTGAGCAAGTATCAATCACGCGCCTGCCTGCCTCCCACGACCATTAGTGCAGCACATTGGACGTGTCAAGCTAGGCATTGACCATCTGCTGGGCTGCAGTGCGGTCCCAACCCCCACTCAGGAGGATAACTGAAGGAGCCACGTGTGGGCTGCCCTTCCCACCCACCATGACCCAAGAGGCCTAAAGACCACGGGTCAACTAGACCCAGGCTGTCACCTTCCTAAGCCAAGTGGAACAGGACACAGAATGACCATCACAGGCTGGAGACCCCTCTACTTGCTCCCAGACCACCTGGAGGTCATTCATGACAGCCGCCAATACCTGTTTTCACCCTTTCTTGTAAGCAGGCTGGATGCAAAGAGAATGGGGAGATTTCAGCCTCACGCACAGAGCCTGAGCTCACCTGTGGAAGACAGATGCAGCCTAGCAGTCCTCACAGGCCACCCTTGATTTGTAGTAACTCATTTAGATAAAAGCATCTGGCTCATAAGGTAGCAGCAACAGCAAAAATCATTAGAAGCACATTTCTGCTTTTACGAAGTAACCTAGTAACAGCACAGGAGGTAACAATTAAGCCGGCACTCCCTTCTCTAGGTACACAGGCACGTGCTGAAAGTGGGAAACGGAAGTCAGAACACAGAGAGGTTCTGTCCAGGCCTTTCTGGGATCAGCACTCCAGGATGTGGGATGTGCTGGTGTCGGCCCCGCCAGCCAGAGAGCCGCGCCCCTGCCATTAGCACAGAGAGGAGGTGTCCTCCCTCTCCATCTCAGAATAAACAGTGTGATTATTTATTTAGCACCAGTTCAAGGCTTTCTGAAATGCATTTGTGGTGCTCTGCCATCTTGCGCAGGTCCTCCCTTAACTACAGCTGCTGCCTCTGTGGATCACATAAAGGAAATCTGGCCTGCACCAGTCTCTGCTGGGCTCTTGCTCACATCTCTGCAGACTCCTGTACTGTCTGACCTACCTGAGTGTTCATATCCCACCTTGGGGCACTTGGTCCTACTGAGCGAGTCTCCCAGAAGCACCTCTCCCATCCCTACCTATCTCCTGGCAAAGAGCTCCAGGGCCGCCCCTGAGGGAATTCTCTCTCCTCTGATGCCGTGATGCCATTTCTCTCCCCAGCACCCTTGTAGTACTTGCTGCTTCCTGGTTCCGGTATGGTCCCGTCACTGTCCAGGATGCTCAAGGCTCATTCCCACCCCCAGTACTGAGGGGAGCCTGCAAAGCCAAACACCCCACACATGCTGGAAGGAATTGATGAATGGAAAAAGTCAGTTCCCACGGCCTCTGGCTGTGCTCCTGGGCCCCTCAGCCCCACCTCCTCAGATCACAGAACCCTCCCGGGAGACTACCGGGAGTTCCTTGGTGGCAGGGACTGTCGCAGTCAGTGTGTCTCAGTCACAAAGCCTGGCACAAAGAAGGCTCTCAAATGTTTCTGAGATGAATGAATGATCTGAAGTGGCTCCTTTAACCTATCTAAACTGTGTGTGAAAGGAGCCAGCCACACCCATCAAGTTAGCTAACAGCCACCCTTATTAGGGCAGAGGGTGACGCACTGACCCTGCCCTCCCAAGGCCACCACCTCTGGGGACATGGTGCACCCAGCCAGAGCTCTCCTTTCTACTGTTCCAAGCATAGTCCATGGCCCAAGAGGAAGCTAGGCCTCCCAGATCTTACTAGAACACAGGCTCTCAGTATGCTCAACATCGCATTCAAGCCATGTTTAGAAAGGTACGTTCCATATTCAGAGGGTCCTCACGACCTTTGTTCATTCATTCAGGCAACAGCAAGCAGCAGAAAGTAATGGTCACAAGCACAGCTGCTGGACTGCCTTGGTCCTAATCCCAGCCCTGCCCCTTTCCAGCTGTGCAACCTCTGGGCGCAGTCCTTAACCTCCCTGTGTCTCCGTTTCTTCATGTGCAAAGTAGAGATTTTCATAAAATTATCTGGTGTTTGTAAGGACTAAATGAGTTAACATAATAAAGTGCCTAGAATAGTGCGTAAGACATGGTGCTGTACAAGGCTTTGCTCTTACTATTCTAAATGACTAGGACCCTAACTGAGTCATGGACTTAATTCATACCTTCTTTGAGACCAAATGCATCTTCAAGGAAGGTGTTGGCATGCCCACCTCCCACCCTCACCTGTCAGTCATCCTGCGGCCTTCGCTTGCTGAATGCAGCCAGTCGCAGGGAATATCTGTCTGCTCCCAGGGAGGTGGTGCTCCTCGGCCCACAAGATCCCAGACAGCCACTGGGCTGCATCCTATTCCAGTTCTCCATAGGCCACAGCAGAGGGTCCTGGGGCCCCTCCCACTTACTTCTGGTAGGGAATCTCCAAGCACCTATCACAGCTCCATTTCATTTAGCCCCTCACCCCATGAAGAGGATCTGAACTCCTGCTCAGCTCACAGTGTCCAGCAGCCCAAACCTGGACAGTGACGAATGGGCCATCCGAGACACTGAGGCTTATCCCTCCCATGATTGCCACTGACAGGCTTTGAGACCTAGAGGCATGTCTGTGCCCCTCTTTGAATGTTACTGTCTTTATCTGCATCATGAGGGGACTGGATTCATGACTGATCTCCAAGGACCCGTCAGGCTCTGTCCCTAGGAGTGACACTCTGGATGGGGCCACGTGGGGGCTTCTGGGACTCCACCACAATTAGCACTGTGGCCTCAGAAGTTATGTCAGCCTGTCCTTGGGGCATCTGTCATTAACAATTATGAAGTCATTATCTGGTAAATAATTCATAACCCGAGAGATGGGATAAGCTGCCAATAAACAATAATCCATTTAGAATGAGGCTTGATGAGGGCGAGCACAGCTGCAGAAATGCAGCCACCTCCTGCAGGGCAGCTCCCTGCTCACCTCTGGTGTCAACAGGGCCCATCCTTAGGGCCCTGCTCAGGCCACACTTCCTCCCTGAAGCCCTCCCTCACCACTCCTGACCAAAGGTATCACGCCTCCCCGGAGCTCACGCAGGACCGTGTCTGTGAACCCAGTGAGTGCTGGCCAAGTGCCCAAGGCTGTGCTAAGCAACTGGCGTGCACTTTCTCGTGGAATCCTCCCAGCGGCATTAGGGCTGTAGCTACTGTTGTTATCTCCTGTACCGAGAAGTAAACTGAGGTTTAGAGACTAAATAACTTATCCAAGGTCGCTGAACTAGAAAGCCCAGGTCTGGAGTTCACATCTGTATGTTGTGAGAGCTCTCACTCTTAGCTAGGGCGTCCCACTCCCTCGTGCGAGCAGCTGTACCTCTTGTCATGTGTCCAGCCTTTATTTCTGTGTGACCTTTGTCTCTCCAGCAAGACTGTGAGCCCTAGATGGGTTCCAGGAGGTGCTTCCCAGAGGCCATAGAGCAGAGCATCTCCTTGCTGGCTGCCTACTTAATGTTGCAGTGAGGCTTCTGGTGGTGTTTGGAGGCCAAACCAAGGACGCTGGGGAGAGGGGCAGGAGGGGATGTCTTCTGCACGCACAGAATTAGAATTTCCATCTTCTAATGAGCCTATTGCATTTCTCCTGCCCAGGGGACACCTTGCATATATCTCTGGCTATACCCCCTAGAAGTACTTCGTTCTGGGGAAGAAGTTCTTTGCTCAGATGCCGGGAACCCTGGCTGCGTGGGTTGGTCATTAGGACTGGGTTAGCTCTGCCAAGAGCTCCTCCTCTCCTGCCATGCCGTCACCTACCAGCAAGGCCAGCAGCCCACCCTGTATCATCTGCAGGACCTGCCCCCCATGCCCCAGGCTAGAAGGGGTCCTCGGGGTGTCCCACTCCGCCTGCTAAAAGGCTCCGTTCTTTTTCTCCTGGGCAGGGGCACTGCAGACATTGTTGGCCCCCGTATTGTAACGAGCCTGTCAAGGCCCATAGTCATGAAGGTCTCTGTTTTTTCTTCTCAGGGAAACAGAACTGCCCTGAGTTGCAAGTGTCAAGGAACAGGGTGGAATTTCTAGATGTTGAGCCTCTAATTGTCACACATCTGGAATGTTGCACAAACCTCTGCAGCCGGGCCATGTGGTGGGAGAAGCCACAGTGGCTCGGTGCATGCTCATTCCTCGATAACCACAGTAACCAGCCCAAGGGGAGGCCCCTTCTCGCCTTTTAACCTCCTGTGGCCAGTGACGTGGTCAGGACTGGCAGATGTGTGGCAAGACAGTGGGTCACTTGTGCTTTCTAGAACAGCTTGAAACAGCTGGAATCTTCCCATCTCCTTTGAACAGAATTGCCTCACGGGAGGCGCTGGCCCCGTCTTATGTGTCAGGCAAGCTTCACAATGGCACACCTCCTGCCCCTGGCCTGAGCTCCTTGCTTTCAGAATTGGGGAAAAATTCCACCCCTGGGCGCCCCTGGCCTTTTGCTGACAGTCTCCACCTTCTATTCAGCGTGGGGCTGAGGAGTGGACATGGGAGGCAGAGAGGGGGGCCCAGCTACTGCCAGCCTGGACTGGATGATGCTCTGGCAGCCGTCTCTGGGCGTCCCCCGTCTCCCGCTCAGTCTCGTCTCAGCACGCAGTTGCTGGGAACCAGACCAGCCTCTTCTATGGGGCCTTGGAGGACTCTTGGCAGAACTGGCTGCAGTTCCCCATTGCGGGATTACAGAATGAGACCGTGACCCAGCTCCTGTGTCTGGGGAAGGGGAGGCCTGATGGGTGGGAGCTGTGCCCAGGCCCTAGCTGGAGAAAAGCAGGAAGGTTTTCTATTTTCTCTACTCTACTCTACTCTACTTGTTTTCACCTCATTGAGTTCCAGGAAGAATTGCAGGGGAGTTAAAAGGACTCATGAAGACATCATAAATCAAAAGGAGGAGACAGAATCACAGGTGTAGGAACAGGGAGTGTCGCCTACACAAAATCACATCCAGAAAGTCCTACCGATGGGCCACAAGTGGGCCACACATTTTCCTCCAGGCTTGGCAGTGCCTCTGACCTCAGCTGCTCATTGGAATTGCCTGGGCATTCTGGTGACTAATGCAAAGCCGTCGACCTCTTGCTTACCCCAAAGAAGAAGGGACCACATTCCAAAATCTCTATTAAGGGTCTTGTTTTACTCTCGGGCTTGGCCAGTCCCAGGGAGGTTAGGAAGCTCTGGCTCCTGGGGTGGCTACTGCAGTCCATCAGGACAGGACTTTGCATGCCCTGGTTGTGGCCAGATTGACAGAAAATAAAAGTATTGTTTAGGGAAGGGAGGGGTAGTTTCCAACCCCAGCAATAAAGGAATGAGAGAAACTGGCGTTTATCACAAAGCAGAGAACATGGCGTTTCCGTGGGCTCTAACAATCTGACATCCCCAAGGAAGGATGGGTCTGTGACTGTGGGTCCCCTTGGAAGGTGCCCTCCTGTTCTCCAGCGGGGTGCTGAGTGATGTGCTGGGAGGAAGGGCCTACCCGCGAGGCTGGCTGGTCCTTCTACAGAAAGCCCTGGGGATGGATTGTCCCTGACACTGAAGCCTCTTCCCAAAGGTCTCCAGGGAAAGAAATTCCATCAGCTTCCAGAGTCCCTATTCCGGTGGCTCCTGCAGGCTTTTCTTCTATCTGACCTGAATCTCCCTTGCTGCAATTGAAGCCCATTTTCCCTTATTTTGTTTTGAGTGGAAATGGAGAAGAGCTCGTCCCCAGCTGCCTCCGAAAGCAGGGTGAGTCAGAAGTCCTTGTGTACCTCCTGCCACGCCGAAGCATTCTCAGAAACCTGTGCTGTTGAATCTGTCCTCGTGAAAGCCTCCCAAGAGAATGGCTTCGCATTAATGCATGAGACAAGGCTCCACTCTGGGATGGGGGCATGGTGGTGGCAGGGCCCCTCCTGCAGGGACAGCACTAGATGGCCCCGAGTGAATGGGCTTGACCCCTGCAGCGGCTGGGGAGATGGGCACGTGAACGGATCAGCACCTCACAGTGAAACGTGCATGCGTGGAGTCTGATCAGGGACCTGGGCTGGTGGGGGTGCCCACACCAAGGAGGAGGTGCCCACGTCAGGTCCTAAGGGAGAGGAAGAGGTGGCTGGGGAAGGAGGAGGGCCTCTCAGGCGGGTGCCAGGAGACTCCTCGTCCACTCTAGGCTCCACATTTGTGTTTGAAAAAACAGTCTTATTTATACTCCCCTCACTCTAGTGTTGGCAATGGATTGTTTCCCTGCCTGCCTCAGCCGATGTTGAATGGAAAGATCATTCGCTTATTTAGTGAGTGTGCACTGGGGGAGCCACCGTGGGCAAGGATGCGCATGCAGGCGCATACATTCTCTGGAGGATTCTTTTGGCCTCTTGATCTCCTGAACCACTAGGTTTCTGTCTTGTTTTTGTGCCTTTATACTTCTGGGAACAAAAAACCCCTACTTGTTTCTGCTAAAGATAAGCTATTTTGTAGGCCATTGAAGCCAATTCCTGGAAGAGTTGGGTTGGTGGTTAAAAAAAAAAAAAAATCTGATTGGAAAGCAGTAGATCACAGCAGCTAAGTGACTGAGTTTAAAAAGCAATGATGCTGAGTGGTCCTGACAACACTCGGACAACACACAGTGGATACAAGAGAAGAATTTTTATTTTTCCTAGGCCAGTGGAATTAAAACCTTCCTACTCTGCAGGATAAATGGAGAGAAACCGAATCTCTTTTTCCTAAGCAGGTATCTAAGTGTGATACTGAGATGTGAGCAAGGTCATTAGGCTTTATTTTTTCCATTGCTTAGTCAAAAGCCCCCTTTTCAAACTACTTAGCTCCAATGCCATGGGGGAAAAAAACCCACCTGCATTGATTGGATTTTAAAAATGGAATTGCCATTAATATATTCCATAAAAGATGATTGATTTCTGACTTTGGATTTATGGAAAGTTGGGGCTTGTAAAAGTAAACAGAGTGGCAGCCATTCAATATTAATGCTGGTTGATACCCCTCCCTCCTCAGGGCTGGTTAAATGGACGGCTCCCAACCTAAACCCCCCATGCCAGCTGCTAGGTCACAGGGATCTCTGGAGGATATAACGGGCAGCCCTGGGCCCATCCAGTTGCCAGCTCTGCTGGTCCAGGAGGCTGGGCTGAAACCTAGCCCTCTCTCCTTCTTTACATCAGATTTTTTTTTTACCTGATATGATTTTTTAAAATTTTACTTTTAAGTTCTGGGATACATGTGCAGAACACACAGGTTTGTTTCATAGGTATACATGTGGTTTGGTGCACCTATAAACCCATCATCTAGGTTCTAAGCCCTGCATGCATTAGGTATATGTCCTAATGCTCTCCCTCCCCTTTCCCCCAACCCTGTGTCAGATTCTAGTATGAAACTCAGTGCTCCAGCCCCTAGGGACACCAGCAGCTTCCGCCTGTGCTCTGTGGAAGCCCACTGCCCCTCATAGGATGGAGAACCACTGATGACCCGGAGAGGCCCTCTGCAGGTGGGTGGGTATGTGAGTGACACAGCCTCTGAGCTCTGCTCTCCTACGCCTGGGAGCTCAGGTGGACTGGCCTTTAGTGCAGGGACCTGCGCGAATGTGGTCTGGTGGTTCAGTATGAGTTCCTCCAGTGATGCTTTTCTCCTGCCTGGGGAAAGGCAGAAGGAACGCCTAGGCACACCAGCAAAGCAGAGGCAGGGCGCTACATGGCCTCAGGTGCCTGGGGGCCTGGGGGATATGAATCGGGTCTCAAGGCCTATAACTCCCATGCATGCAAGCATTCCCCTCGCTGGGCCAGCAGCTCTGCTCCTGCTCCTCTTGCCCTCAGGTAACAGCCCCTTTTGTCCCTGTCCCAGCAGTGGGAATCCCATATCACTGTCTTCCAGCCCTCCAGGTGCTACTTATCTCCTGTTCCTCAGCTCTATGCTGGAGCCTCCCGGATCTGTCTCTAGGGATTGGTCCTGTTGACATGGCTGTCCATTGCCCCTCCCCCCGGGTGCCACTCAGGTGCCATGCGACCTCGCTGAACTCCGTGTTTCCTCAAGCCCCCTCCTCCTCCCTTGCCCCCCACCTCTGGAAATGGCAACACCATTTGCCCAGTCCCCTAGTTAGAAACCTGAGAGTGTATCTGGCCTCCACATACTACAGGCTCTCAGCTCTGTCTCCTAACCATCCCTCCCACCTGTCCTTCCCCTCCATCCCCACTGCTCTTGACTTCCTTCAGCAGACCCTCACCAGCTGGCACCTGAGCAGCCACCATGGGCTCCCTGCCTCCACCTTTTTCCCTCCAGCTCCTCCGGCGCACTGGCCCCAGAGGAAGATCTGCAGATCACGCCACTAGCCTCCCCAGACCCTGGAGGCCAAGTTCCAGACACCTGTGCCGAAAGCACACCACCCACAATCACGCTCTGAGACCTCATGGCACTGTGCCTCTTCCGCGTGATCTCCACCTGGGATGCTATTCCCATGGCCCTCTCTGGACTGGCCCCCTGGATGTCCTCCCAAGGAAGACCTCCTTGCTCCTTGCACGCTGTCCACGCCTCTAGTGCCAAAGAGGAAACGAGCCTGTGAGGGCCTTTTCTGTTCGACCAGTTTGGGGCTGCCGGTCTTGCTCACCCGACCTCCTAAAACCCCTGCACCCACCCACAAGCCTTGCTGTTTGATAGCAGTCACATGGCCCACCCTCCAGCCTCAGCTTACTGGATGAGGGGCAGATACCTGGCTTCAGGCCACCCTTCCATTGTCTGGCAGCAACGCAGGGCTGGTGGGCCGTGACTTTAAGAAATTAGCTGAAGCATCAGATTAAATCTCCTTTGCAATGGGAAGTAAGGGAATTAAGAACCAGAGAGTTCCATTTGGGGCTGGGTCCTTTAGCCTGATGCTTATATGAATATAAGGAAAGCATGAGTTTTCTGGGGCTCTGTGCAAAACAAAGTTGAATCTCAAAGGCTGGTTGGGAAGGAAGGAAAAAGGGAGCTAATATCCTAAGAAAAGGGGTTTGTAGAGCAAGACAGAGCTAGTTCTGGCTGGTCCCGAACCTCCTCTTGTTTTTGCCAATCAGCTGGGTTCCTTGGAGGCCCTCCTTACCATAGCCTCACAATAGATGCAGCCCACAGGAAAAGCACGGGTGTCTGAGCCCAAAAGCCAGAAGTCAAGTCCTGCCTCTCTCCGTTGCAGCTGTGTAACCTTGGGCAAATCACTCTCATCTCTCCCTCATCTGCAACAGTGGAAATAGTCCAGGATCTAATGGGCAGTTGGACAAGATGATGTTCAAGCTCTGTTCCTGCTCTGACATCTCACAGCCCTGTCATCTTTGCCCTGCCTCCCGCACAGGAATGACGTAAGGTAGAGCACTTCCCAAGCCTGGCCAGCTCAGTGTTTGCCCCAACCTGTTCTTGCAAATAGCATTGCCCTTTCCTGTTAGCACAGTTCCCAGGGGGCCTCTAGGAGCTTTTGCTTCTCTGCTTGCTGTTTAAGAGGGATTTATGCCATGGCCAGGCAGGCCATGCTGTTCATGCACCCCCAGTAGCAGCTTTATCTAATGAGGATGAGATGCTTACGCATATTTTCATTTTAAAAAAAATCGGCTATTAATTTGTCAGAATTATTCATATTTTACTGATGATATTTTCCATGTATCTAATCAGGGAGCTCATGAATAGAAATGAAACTATTTAAATACAGAGATGGTGTACATTGTACGGTCTTGTTTTCTCAAGCTGTTTCATAATGCAGTGAATACATTTATTTCTTCTAAAAACAGGTTTTGCAATCATCAAAAACTATTTTTTAAATCTTTGATTAAATATGACTCTATTCGAATATGCTAAATCTCTGGGAGCGGGGTGTGCATGTGTGTCTGTGTGTGAGAGAGTATGTGTGTGTGTGTGCGTGTGTGTGTGTGTCTGTGTCTGTGTGTCCATGTGGTCACTTGAAGAAGTACGTTGTTTTCTGGCCTTCTCCATAGGGACAGGAGACTTTTTCTTTTAGTGAGAAAAATGGAAAACACATTTTGGGTCAAATCTTTAGGATGGATAGATGGCAAAGTAAAAGCACAAATTGAAATTGAGCTGAGTAATATTGGAGGTAATTATTTGTACAGTGTAGACTTTTAAACTGCTCAAAATTCCAGCAGCACTTACCTACATCGAAAGAGGTTTGGAATCATTAAACAAAGCCAGATATTAAATATACTACTGCTATCTCTCGAAACATTAGCAAGTAATGTAAAACACATGGCATCTACTCAATGGAAAAATCTGAGAATACAAATTATAATAGTTGTCTTATAAGACCTCTGGGAAGCTTGAACTAAATTGCTTAATTCCATTAATAACAAACTATTACTCTAGCTATTAAAGTAACATAAGGTAATAGAGATCATGTCGAGAGATTGTACTGAGGCTCTTTCTTCACCTAGCACAAATTTATTCAGGGGCATTGATAGATTTTAATTGACTATGGCAACTGAATAGCAACAAAGGAAATTGAATGTCTTTTGAAAAGCTCCACATTTTGTAGAAGCAAATAGCAACACCGAAATGAAGGTCTGGGGGGCTGGGACAGGCAGGGAAGGGTGCTGGGAACATTTCCACCAGCAGCTCCTCCACGGAGACGCTTTCCTGTGACCTTAAGGAAGCGCTTCCTGGAAACAGGCACGCCACAGGCCCGAGCATCTTTTTCAGCTGCCTGCAGTCCAAGTGGAAAGGCAACCAATCCAGCCTGCTCTAAAAGCACGTGCTTTGTCGTGAATATCCATCAGGCATGTTTCCAAGATATAGGACTGCAGGGACCTTCGTGCAGACTGCCGAAGCCTCTCTGGAGAGTTCTGAGAACAGGATTTGCTTTGGCCCCAAGGCTTGGCAGTGGCATGAGCGACCCCTACCCCGCAGTCATGATTCTGGGGCTGAGGATCACGAAAGGCCCCCTCGGCTTCCATCTGGTCCAGGATGGATTCTGGTGACCCGTCACCTAGTTTTCTCTCCCACTTCTTGGTCCTCTCCCTGCTTTCCGGGCTCCTTCTGTCTTCTTGCCACCCCCAGTTGCCATCAGCATATCTGTCGTGCGCCTCACACTGGCCTTGCACTATTGCAGTATACCGGTCTTGATGAAGCGGCAGTGCTCCTTTCATCTCTGTAAGCTAATCTCTCCTTCCCTCTCACCCAGCCCCAAGCACCTGGGCCTTTAATGCGCCTCTGTGCCTCTGTTGGAAGGAAATCTCGTTTTTTAATTTATTTCTATTTTTATTTTATTTTTTGGAGACGGAGTCTCGAACTCCTGGCCTCAAGCAACTTTCACACCTCAGTTTCCCAGAGTGCTGGGATCACAGGCGTGCATCATGTACCTGGCTGGAAACCCCATTTATCGGGGAAATGATAAAAGATGTGAGGGGCTGCAGGAGGTGGCCCCTGTAGTGACGTTCTAGTAGGTTCCTCTGTGGGTGTGGGCTGTCAGGGAGGAGGCAGGGAAGTCAATGGAGCCCCCCAATCCTGGTGCCCATGCCATGCTTTTTGGTGAGGTGGGTCCAGGTCATTGCCCCTACCTGGCCCTGGGACACATGATAATTTTGCTGCAGAGGTGTTGAGGTTGTGTCTTCTGACGTTTGGCTGGAGTTCCCATTTGTTTTCGTGAATGTCTGGAATAACATCTCACTTAAACCATACAGTGTTCTTTATCTTCTGCCCTGGGTGGCAGTGGGTATAACAGTCAACCCCGCTGTGTCTCCTGGGACTGGGGACATGTTCCCAGCCCCCATTGGTCCCAGCTTCTCTCCAGGACATCACAGAGGAGCTTTGGGGTTGGGCCTGCACCGTACCCACCTCCCCTGTACCCACAGCTCCAATGAGAGTGACGGCCCCTTCTGGCGTCGTGTCAGGGCCAGGGCTCTGGGTGTGACACCCCAGAACGGGCTCCGACTCATGGCTGTGGACGCCTACCTTGTTGGCGCTGGGAGAGTCTAATCCCGCCACGACTGTAGCACGCGCATGTGTTTGAAAACCTCCTTGGCAGGCAGGACCTCCTAATTTTTTCCACTTCTTGTGATTAGCGTTGCAGACTAATCCTAGCACCAGACTCAACACCAGCTGTTCTTCCCCCACTGCTTGTTTTTACTTATGAACCAAATTCTGGAGTTGCTGCCGAATTGGCCAGCCCCGCTCCGCTCCTCCCTCAGCCCGAGCTGCAGCCAGTCACCTATGGCATGGCCTCAGATGAGCTGTCTTTTCAACCTGGCCACCCATGTGTCCTTCACACTGCCCGGACGGCACTGCTCAGTCTCAGGGGTCGCAAGAGGGGCTCACTGGGTTCCAAAGAGGACTCCGGCTTACCCGCTGCAGCAGTGGGATATCAGCTGTTCCTGGAGCCAAACTGATCTTAGAAATTTGGTTTTGCATCGTTAGACACCAGGCAGCCCTGCATACCACTTATAATTTTTTATGTAATATGGTATTTTCAGAATAAGATATGTAACATTTAGATATGTTGTATGACAACAATGAAATGAACACGCATGATCCATCCCACCTCTGAACTTAAGAGCTGAAACATCACCAGACTATTGAAACTGCCTGTTTTCCTGCTCCATTCATTCAAGGTCCTCTTCAATTTGGAAGGAGGTGTGCGGGAAGAGCACAGCCCTGGTACCTCTCTCCCTCTCTCCCATCCTGCCCCCACTGGAAAGATATGTGTTCCCCCAAAAAGGGTCCCCCGCCAGTGTGCAGCAGCAGCACCCCCTCTAACCTTCAGCGGGGCCAGCAGTGGAGGAAGGCAGGGGGCGGGGGTGCACGGCCTGGGCAGGAAGCAAGGCCTCAAGTGGCCTCCAGACCTGCACGATGGGCCAGAGCTGCCCTAGGGGGCCCAGGGACCACTGCTGTCTCTGCTTCGTAAATTTCTCTGGCATGCTCCCTCTTCCCCTGACTTCTATGGCAATGCTTGGGGGAAAGTTATTTACTGAATGCAGACCCAGGGACTCAGACTTCTGCATCCATACATACCATCCATTTGCATTTCTATGAGAGTCTCTCACATACCTGGAAGGCCCAAAAAACAAATCAGAGAGTGTGGCATATGGGACATTTGCCCTCCAAACACTGCAGCGTCAAGAAGAATTGCAATTGTCAGAAGTATCATATTCCTGTCAAAAGCGCATGAAATCAGCTCTGTAAATTGGGAAACATAAGTCACAGTTATATTTGTTCTGCAACCATATAAGAATCACGAGTTTCTCCTAGGGTAGGGGAAAAAAAAAACAAAAAAAAACTATGAGCCCTTTAGAAATGACTTAATGTCCAGTCATAGCCACCTTTACCAGGCAGTGCTGTTTCTCTTGGCGTGAAAGTTCTGACTCCCTTCAGTCGGTGGGTATTTCCGCTGGGTTGGTTGCTTTCTTGGCAACTGCAATTACTTGAAAACGGGATGAAAGTAAGTGACTCCTTTTTTTCCCTCCTTGGCAATCTCTCTGTGGTTTTGTGGCTGCCCATGTGGTTCTCTTTCCTTCCTCTGGCCCTCCATGACTAGAGCACCACAGCAGGGGGCCGAGGGTTTCCTGGGGTTGGTTGGGCAGTCACTCAGCCCCTCCCTCTAGCAATGCACGCGCTCTGGAGTTCCACATACCTGGACCCCGTTACCCCATTTTAGTTACACAGGCCTGCTGGGGGAGACGGTATAACAATCATTTGGTCAAGATGAGCCAAACCTCCTTTGGGCCGAGCACGGAGATCACAGAAATGGACTCCAACTCACCTCCGCGCAAAGAGGCAGGGCCAAGACAAAAGGTTTTGTAGGGATTTAGGGAAGGGAGGGAGCAAAGGGCTGGGAGAGCCAGGGAAGGTTCATTAGCCCAGGAGCGTCTTCCCCTGCCTCCTAAAGGAATATAGCCTTAAGCTCTTTGGAGAAGAGGGGAAGATTCCAGCTGGGCCAAGAGAGAGGCTGGCCTGAGGCTGGTGTGTACATGTGACCTGAGGGGCACTGAGCTGTAAGCTCGATGTGTCGAGTGGGCTTAGCACTGAAGTCAGGGGAAATCAACCATACGGATGCCTTCTGAAAGACAGCCTATATTACAGGAGCACCGGGTAGAGAGTATTCAGGGAGACAGAGATCTGTCTGGGACTACGGGAAGGGCTGATTTAAGATTTCTGGCCAGAATCCTAGGATTTTTCTTTTTTATTTAAGGTGTGCAGCACAATGTTTTGATAAACTTATACATAGTGAAATGGTTATTATAGCTAAGTGAATTAACATATCCATCATCTCACATAGTTACCCTTTTCTGTGTGTGATAAAAGCACCAAAATCTACTCTTAGCAAACTTCCAGCATACAATATAATATTATCCTATACACTGACAGTGAACACCATCCTATTCATCTATTGGGCAGGATAGGTTTGTTTGTTTTGGATGTAGAGGTCATCGCCAGGAAAGCAGGCTAGAATTCCCTGAAAATCAAGAAGTCTGAGATTTGAGCAGCAGTAAATCTGTTTTCTCTGAAGTGCCGGTGTAGACTCCATTCTGCTGTCTCTACCTTGGCCTCCACACCGAGTGAGCTGGGGGCTGTGGCACCAGTGAGATGCCCTGACATCCAGCTGGCTGTGACAAGTCAGAACAAACACCCGACCGGGCAGGAGACCGCTACCTGGGGGCCTCACCCTGCCTGCCCTGCCAAGCAAGGTGCTCCAGGCTTTTGGGGCCGAGGGAAGCCCCTCTGCTGGGGCTCAGGAAGGCTTTCAGGGTTGGGAAACAGACTGAAAGAACTTAGTCTTGCCCTGACCAACACCCAGCTTTCTCAGTGCCTTTGTTAGGACATTTAAGAAGGTAGGGGGCTTCCTTCCACACTCACAACTCTGCAGTAATGCAGATGTCCTGTACTGTGCTGGCAAGTGCTGTTGAACACTTAGAATGTGGCACGTGTGACTGGGGAACTGAATTTTGAATTCTCTTTGAGCTAAATTAATGTTAACTGAAAGTCACACTGGCGAGTAGCTACCCATATTGGACAGTATAACCTTAGAAGATTCAAGGCAGAACCTGGGTGAGGCCGCCCCTATGCCTCCCAAGACTGGGAGATCTTTCACTGTGTCTCTTTCCATTGCTGAAAGTGACAGAGCCTACAGAGCTCTCAGGGAGAAATTATCCTGAAAATCAGACCGAATGGCTGAACGCTTACAGAGGTCCCTGCGACCGAGCACGTTTCCTTTCGTGACTGTAAGAATTGTATTAAATATTAGGCATAGGAGGAATCTTACCAGGTTTTCCCTAAAGCCCTTTTCTCTCTTGCTGCATGAAGTTTCCTCTCCTACAGCTGCCTGAGGAAATGGTTTTGCAAGACTTTATTATTTTTGGATTTTTTGGCATATTCGCTGAAGCCAGGCCTGGGTACTCAGTTTCCATTTGATTGCTGGCTGCTCAGGGCTCACTCCTCCTGCCCAGGGTGGTGGGATTTCTTGTAGGCCAGACAGTGGAATGGTTTAGAGCAGCCCTACCTCTCCCTTCTTGGGGGTGACTGGAGAGGGAATCGAGGGGCCAGCTACCACTACTTACAGGAAATGGACAGATTAGGGCAATTGGATAAGCTTTGCATTGAAAATACCTGGCTTCTATGGGTGTAAGTCAGGACCACCTGGATAGATACTTATTTTCTTGTTCCAGAGCTGTCGGACTCAAGCAGTGGCTGCGCTTTAGGTGACTTGGTGAAGTTCCCTGGCTTTGGGGTAGCTATGGAGTAATCAGAATCACCGTCTGATTTCAGCAATTGCACTTCTCAGAGTTGGGCAAGGAGGCTGGGCTCTGACGGCTGGAACAAGTCAGAGGTGGGAAGAGGAGAAAGGTCTTCAGCCCCTTGGGCTCATAGAGGCAGCACTATTGGCCCCCACCCGGAGAAAGGAAAGCATGACTTGGAGATCCAGAGTCTCCCAGACCCCAGGGCAGTCTCTCAGGAGATGAGGGAGGAGTGGCGCGGAGCAGCGCAGCTGCTGTGTTTATGACACATCTTTTTCCGTGGACTGCTTAGGATGCTTCAACCTTAATATTTGAGGCGCATTCTCTAGAAATACAGTGCTTGTCCACTGGCTGAGATGGGTGGGAACAGAGGAGTAGGAGGTGTTGGCTTTTTTTAGGGTAGAAGGTTATTGGTTTATTTAAGTGCATTTGCTTTGGTTTTAGCATTGTGAGGATAATTAATTTATATATGACCCTCCTTAGACCTGTAAATATGTATTGGTACCAACGGTACAGCAGGCCTTGTGCTGTCCACCAGCAAGATAACAGTGAATGAAAACATCTCTGCTCTAAAGTAGATCTTCTCCCCAGCTCTTCCCAGCATGGTCTGGAAGGGAAGAGCAGGATATTCAGATGGTGCCTTAGCAAGGAAGGACACAGAGTGATGTGTTCATGTCAAACACTGGTGTGCAGAAGGTAGGCAGTCCAGGAGGGCGTCATGGAAAAGGGAGACTTGACTGCGCCTTGAGATGTCTGGAAGGAGTACAGAGGGCTCTTCAGGAATCAGAACAAAGATGGAGAGAAAAAAGAAACAGGTAAGTGATCAGAAGCTGTGGAGAAAGTTTCACTGTTAGAATTTCCATTTATTTGGGTGTGTATTTGCTGTGTTTAAACCTTGGGAATTTGCATAGCACTTGGTATCATTTTGTTAGATCCTAGTTTTGTAGATCTAGCAATCAAGACCAGTGTTAGGACAACTGCCCTCGATACGTAGAGACACCCCCCGGCCGTCTCCTGCCTTCCCCAGCAGAAGGATGGAGAAACAGACAAGCTCCTGATAGCAGTGACATGATGTGTGTGTGATGGGCAACCAGCTGTGACTGTGAAGCCACTTTAAACACTGTTTCTCTGATTTAAAAACCTGTTTGGAGCTTTGGAAGTTGATTTTTAGGTATATAAAAAAACTGGACTATTTTGAGTTTGGAAACATAATTTACTATTTCCAAGAAAAGAGTTTTAAAAACTGATTACTTTCCCTAACTCCTCATCCCCTTGCGACAATTTATAAAAGAGAAATCAGGATTTCAGATCATGCACATGGAGTGAGTAGCTTTTTCGAGTTCAGTTCACGAGGTTGCACTTTGACCTGCTTTTTAAGATTTGAATATTTTTATAAATCATGATTATGCTACTGTTTAATGAGAACAAAAGTGGAAATCGCATCTGTTTGTCTGTGGCGGAGCGTCTCCCGGCCTGTGTGTGCTGTCTGGGAAAGTGGTGGCCCAGTCTGGAGAGCTGATGAGCAGCTTGATTAGCTGAAATTACTTCCTGCGGTAGTTTGTGGGTGTCAGTCCTGGGATGAACTGGGTCATCTCAGGGATCTGGGACACGGGAGCCACTCTGAGACTCAGGGTGGCTGATGGCCCAGACTCCAATCAGAAATCTCCAACTCTTCCCCACGTGAAGACGTCGGGCAGCTTCCCTTCCAGCCCAGGTTGGGATCTCAGGGTCTGTTCCTTGCTAGACCGGGTCCAATTGGTATCAGTTCGCTGTTCCTGCTGTGGAATAAGGGGCTGATACAAATTGGATTGAATCTAACTGAGATGCACTGTAGCGTCAGCTGGTCCTGGGGAAAGAGGTTGTACAGGTGCAGGCAGATTCACTGAGGGTGGGAGATAGAGGTGGCCGAGAGACAGCAGTGGAAATAGACCTATAGCGTAGGCATCGAGGACAGGACTTTGGAGTCAAAATGCTTAATTCCATTATCACCGAGCCCGTCATCGATGTTCAGGTTGAAGAGCCTGTGTCAGCAGAAGAGTTGAAGTAATTTGGAGTCCTTTGTTCACTCAGCTTTAGAACGCTGCTGTATTTTCGTTTTCCTTTGAACTAGTAAAACTAAAAACGTTTTTGATTTTTAACTGTTACTGTTTTTATCTGGAAAACTCATTAATCTAGATTTCGTTACCACTGACAGCCTGTAGGTCTTCTCTAAAATATTGTTTTTAATATAACTTCTCTACGATGAAATGCCTGGATCTTTGGCGTGCGGTTCAATCAGTTTTGCACTGACAAATGCAGACATCTGTGTAACCCACATTCCTATCAAGTAAAACAGCGTTCCCATCAACCCAGAAAGCCCTCTCGTGCCCCTTCCGAGGCATCCCCCTGCCTCCAGAAGCAGCCACTGATGGTTTGTTTTTAACATGCATCTTAAAACATCACCTGCATTTTGAAACTGAAAAAAAAGACTCCTTCCTCTGAGAAAGGTCTCCTGCTGGCTCCTGGGCCCATCGGGGTGCTGTGGCTGTAGCCAGGCCGGGTGCACATTCTTCACAGGTTGCACTGCCCCTGGCTCAGACCGGGAGGTTGTCTGAAGTCTAGTCAGCTACACAACTCTACACCTGGAATGTCAGACATTCACAATACCTCCAGAACAATGGATGGCAAAAAAATTCATTCTGTGCTTTTTCCAGGATCGCTTGCATGCAATTGTGCCTGCTGAGCAGGAGGACTCCAGATTAGAGGGAGAGAGCGAGAGAGGCCTACTCATCGGTCTGCATAATCAGCATCGAACATATTTCTGCCCCAACAAAGAGAACAGTGTGTTCCTGAGATGCTGCCGTGCAGCTCAGAGGCTCACTGGTGGGCGGTTCTCCTGGGAGGGAGCCGGGTTTTTCAGCAGCTCTCCCCATACCTACCACCCCCCTTTTTGGGGGGCCCCAGATTTTCTGGCCCCTAAGGGGGAGGACACTTGCACAGGGCCTGGCAGAGGGCAGAGACGGCTCTGGCCCCTGTGTCCCTTCGTCTCCTGACCCCCATGAAATAAAATTCCTGCACATCTACCTATATGACCAGTTCATCCCCTCGTGTTTGGCCTTTCCAGCACCTGTCATTAGGCGCAGGCGGTCAGCGGGGATTCAGACCACCCTTGGGCCGCTTTGCTGATCTCTTTAAATGCAGTATATGTCTTATTCCCATGATGCTGGTGGCCACTGCACATTCTTACAGGGGACCTGTTGGGTTCCCAACGCCACCCCCTCATTTGTCTCTCCAAGCACCATGGACACTTCCAGATAGAAGCAGCCAGGCTGCAGTGTGGTCCAAGCCCCCTCTAGGTCTCTCCCTTTTCAGCCCTCTCTAGCTGGCTCCACTGGCTTGGTTACTGAAATTCTAGCAGGATTTAGGTCTGTTGGGGGTGGCCAACCTTGAAATATTTCTTTTTTCTTTTTCTTTTTTTTTTTGGCTTGTCTTACCTACAATTGTATTTTCTTCTTTAATCATAAGGATTTACATCAGGAAAAATAACCTGAGAATAGATGTGTTTTGTTTGAATGTCGCAGTTGTGCCCTTTGTAAAATTACCCCAGGGCATGATAAGAAAAGGAATAAGCAATTAAAATGCACGGGGCTACGGCAAGGGCAGGCAGATCTGAGTGGAGGCTGCTGTCCTGCGAAGGAGACCTGGCAGGGGATGGCTGCCCCAGGCTGGCCTGGGCCTCGCTCTGCCTCTGTTGTTGCTCTGACCTTTGACAAATCATTCCCTTGCCTGTGTCTCGGTCGCCCCATCTGAGTGAGAGGTTGGACTAAAAGGTTGCTAAGGTCACTTCTAGCCTGACTTTTCATGGCTCTATGATTCTCTTTGTTATCTTTGGCCACTTACATGTTTGCCATCATCATTGCCAATCAAACTGGGAATGTTTAGCAGGTTTTAGACACTCAGACTGGAAAATACAAGGCCATAGAAGTTAGTGTTGTCCTAGGGACGGCTCCTGGTTCACACAGGCTCCTCATAGGGTCCTTGCCGCTGCACACCATGAACCCGCTGAGACTGCTGCAGCCTCGCTCATCCAGAACAGAGGCGCCGTGGCCAGGAGGCCCTTCCTTTGTTGGGTGGGAGCTACCCCTATCCATGTTCCAGCTCCTCCCAGGCCCCCATGGATAAAATAGGGCCACAGGTGACAAGTGAGTTCTGTGACCCTGAGCGGCAGCAGCTGCCAGCGAAGGAGGAAGGAAACACAGACAGGAGGTCTCAGAGCACAGCATGCCGGGCCTCTAGTCCACACAGTCCTGCACACATTGCCATCTTTGTTTAAACAGAGGCGGAGGCAGACCCCGGGTGCTCAAATGAGAGAATGCTTCTGCTGTGCCTGCATCCTTCCCTCCTCCACTAGGACCCTCTGGTTCCAGCCCAGATGAACCCACTGGGCTGGGAATGCCACACAAAAGCACTCTCCAAGCCAGCCAGAGGTCCCTGAGGGCTGAGACAGGGCTGGCCAGAGGCGGTGTCTGGACATCCTACTGGGAACTCAGGAGGAGGCAGTGACAGCTCAGGCCAGCAATGGGTATTCTTGAGAGCAATCCCAGGTCATCGAGGGAAGAGAAGGTTATGCTTTGTATACTCTGTTCAGGGGCCAGATAAGTTTTAATACATTTCAGAAGTGTGCTCAAGCAAAAAAAAATTATTAGAATTTTTTTAAATTAATATTTGTGCTTAAAGAGACAAATGTCAGAGACCTAGAGCATTCACTTATTTGGAAAAAATTCCAGCAGAGGGTGAGAGCTCTGATCACCCACCAGCCTTAGCGTTCTGGAGTTTTCAGGGTCGGGGTGGGGGCCACTTGTGGGCACTAAGAGGAGCTACAGGCAGGGATGTCTACACAGGTGCCCCACTGCCCGCGGGGTCCGAGGCCTGGAGCTTCAGGCAAAGGCCTCGCCTCAGGGCAGCAAAGGCGGCTGTCTGGAGCCTCGGGGCCTCCCTAGGGTTTCCATGGTTAAGTCCCAGTGTTTCCAGTTAGGGAGGCTGGAGGGAGGGGGAACAGGGGGCAGGGAAAGAGGCCTAGCCTTCGCTGAAAGGGGGTCATGGCTCCTGTTTGCAGCTGGAACTGGAAGAGGGTAGGCACTAACTGGGTCAGAAAAAGAAGCTGGAGCAAGGTTCTAGTGCCAGGGCTGGGCTTGGGTTAGACTCAGTAATTCTGGGCCTCTGGGGCTGGCTGTCCTCGAGCCAGCATGTGCCGGGCACAAGCCAGGAGCCGTGGCAGCTCCCCTCAGTCTGCTCAGGGGCTTTGTGCGCCGAGCCTGTGGGCCGCAGGTCTGGCCGGTGAGTGTGCCCAGGCCTCTCCTCCTTAAACCACCAAGCCCAGTTGATGGCCCTGGTGACCCAGCTCCTCCCAGGCAGTCAACCAAGACCTCCATGGGGCAGGCACTGAGCAGCTTTGATCTGCCCACCTGCTGCCACAAGGTCGACAGTCATTTCAGAGCATCCTTTTGCCTCTCACCTTCCTGCGGGGAACAAAACCCTTAAATCCTCTCCCCCCCTCTACCAGAATGCTCTGTCTTCTCTCGTGTTTGGCCTTTTATACACTATATTTGACAGTGTCTCTCCCTTCGAGGTTAAGTGTCATTCACCGTGGTCCCTCACTTTCTGCTGCTAGGGGCCTTTACAGGTGGAGAAACTGAGGCCCAGACACTGAGAGGAGATCTGAGAGCCCTGTGATGCAGGGTATCAGAAGAGACAGGCCTTGTCCCCTGGCTCCCAGCAGCTGCCTCCCCAACCTCCGCGGAGGTGTCCTCTCGAGGCATGCGCTCACAGGCTCTCCCAGGCTGGGGCCTTGATGGACACTTTGCTCAGAGGGCTCTCCAGCTCTCTGCACCGCTCCTTCCCCTCCTGCAGGGGCAGCATGGCCCCAGGTGTGCCGCTTCTCCCCTCTGTTCCTGCCCATCTTTTTTGTCCACATGTGGCTTCATCCCTCTGCCTCTTAAGGTGGACTCTTTGGTTGGGTTGACTGGGTGGCCACAAGCATGGCTGCCCCATCCCTGCATCCCAACAGGCTCTCAAAGTCCCCACCCAGGTCTCTTGCCAGGGCTCCCTTGTCCAGGAGGGAAGTCATCCCAAGTACCCCTGGAGAACCACCTACACAAAATTCCAGAGAACAGATGGAAGCCCCTACTAGACCAGCTTTGGTGACCGGAAAGAGCATGCTCAAAAGGCACCCCCATACCAGTGTCACGTGGAAGAGAGGCCAGAGAATGGCAGGGATTTGAACTTGCATGTTCTCTGGATTTACATCAAAAACGTCCTCCCAGCCCTTCCCCTAGCGGGTGGGTTCAGAGGACGCCTAACCCAGTTCGGGAAAAACCAAAAGGCCTGGAGGTCTCTGAAGAGGATGTTCCGTCTGTCGCTGCCAATGCCAGGCAGCTCCCAGCCAGGCTAATTAGGTCAGCCTCCCCCCCGTCACTCAGCCCAGAGCCCGACCACGAGGACCACACTGGGGCCTGCGGAGCGGCTTCATTACCAGCCACTCTGCAGCAACAGGAGCACTCTGGGCTTGGGAACCCCTGGAATCCTTTCATCTTCTTTTAAGAAAATGCTGAGAAAACAGGCAAACTTCCCTGGGAGTGGTGGGCGGGCCCAGACGTATTCCAGATGGGCATGATTTTGGTTCGTGTTGCAACAGGCTGGACAGCTTGCCTTTGTTCACAGTTCATTGCTAGACAACAGAGCAGCTTATCTTCTTGAAGTTGAAGGCACAGGAAGGCTTATGGCCTGACCCTTCACCTACAGATTTGATAGAGACCCATTGTCACGATGCACCTCTGCCATGGAACTAATACCTTCCCTAGTAACAGAGCCAGGCCCTACAGCTTGCCACTGGGGAGAGAATCTCTGCACAGGGCAGGACCTTTCAACCTAATTCTTATCCCCCAAGAGCCACTGCTCCTGTAGGGGTCTTTTATTAATTGTTGTTACTCCACCGCCTTGCTGGGGACAAGGACCCTAGCTCCTCCCTTTTTGACCACTGTGGCCTAAGCGGGGTACTAAAGGCTGTTTCCTTCCTCTTTGTGGCTGCTGAAATCACACTAGGACATTTAAAGGGGCTGCAGCCACAGCCACGGGGAGCAGCAGGGAACTCATTACATCAGACCATTACATCACGGGACCATCTGGCTCAGCAGCCATCGTCTCTCCTCCTGGAACCACCGGCTCCTCCTTTCCTGGTTCCAGCATGTAGGGGACACCATCAAAGCTCCCAGGAGTGCAAACCTGAACAGCCTGACTCCTCAAAAGAACCATGAGCCTGCCTTCTGCAGCCAGCCCTGCTGAACGCCAAAACCCCTGACACCTACAGGGTGGGGTAGAAGTCTCTCTTCCAGAGCCGCACAGCCTTCCCAGGGTGGGATTTGGGAAAGGGAGAAGAATGCTGAACTTACGCCAGAGAACCTTCCACACTCAGAGCCTTTAGAGTCTCTTTATAGAATGCAGAAAAGCTGTGACCAAAGCTAGAATGGAGCCGACCCTGGGGTTCTAAGCAAAGGTGTGAAGGCGGCCACATTTCCTTAGGCTCAACATCGCTATCTGGGTGGAGCTGCACGGGTGTGCCCAGCTGTTGGTAGCACTCACTCCTGTGCGTGCCATCATAGCCTTCCTGGCGCAGGGACCCACACACCTGTAAGCACCATCAGCATCCAGATCCTGTAACATAAGAGGCAGGAAAATAAATAGCAGGGACTTGCAGAACGGCTAAGGTGGGGAAGAAAATGAAGAAAGGAGCAGGGCCCATTTCAGGGGCCTGTTTGTGTGTGCTTACCCACCAGATAATAGGATTACCCATTTCTTATCTCCGCCCCAAATGGCCTCACTGCCACCCCCATCCCAGAGCAGCATAACAGTGCACGGGTGTCCTTCCGTCCTTCCCTCTCCTGCTGCCTGTCCTTAATGACAGTCACAAGAGCAACAGCAACAACTGGCTTCAGGGGATGTCATAGCACCTGGGACTCACCTACCCCAACTTTGTAGTGCCTCTCGGCAGAGGCTACATTCTTGAAGTCTAAATGTTTAAACATCTGCTCTTGAGTGCGACTGCACCCCTCCCTTGACTCAAGCCTAGATGGGGACCCAGGATGTGCGTCTCTGGGAGCAGTTTGGAGGGATCCAGCCTCACTTCGGGCCTGACCTTTGGAAATTCACCCAGAGCAGCATGTTTGTTCCTGGGGTGCCATCTGTCTGTCCATCTGTCCATCAGACCCCTATTCTCAGCCTCTCAGCAGGGGCCTGGGCCTGAGGCCTCTAAGACCCCATGCTTAGGGCAGGAAGGCATTGGCCAGTGGCAGGCACCCGAGAGACTGTGTGGCTCAACACCGTCCCAGTCCTGTTGTTGTGTAACAAACCACTCCCCAAACCTGGAGGTGTGAGCAACCGCCTTATTACTCGCAGATTCTGTGGGTCAGGACTTCAGACAGAACATGGTGGGGAGAGCTTGTCTTCAGTGTCTGGGACCTCAGCTGGGAACACTCACAGATTGGGTGGTCCACCTGCAGAGGCTAGAGATCCTCCAAAGCATCTTCACTCAGATGGCTGGCAGTGATGCTGCCCAATGGGACCTCCGCTGGGCTTTCTCTGCTCATATGGAAGCACAGGGCCATGAGGAAGGGTCCCAGCTAACAGGTGGGAGCTGCGCTGCCTTTGAGGATTTAGCCTCAGAAGCACACCTGTGCTCCATTCCATTAGTTACAAGTGAATCACAAGTCCACGTAGATTCAAGAGGAGAGAATTAGGCTAGGCCTCTTGATGGGGGAGTGTCGAGGTTCTAGAAGAACTTGAGATTGCCGTTTGCCGCAGTATCTCGGCCGCAGGATCCCCCAATCTTGCAGTCAAAACCCAAAGTCTTGATAAAGATGCCTGTGTGTCTGTTCTGTGCAGACTCCTGGAGTGGGACCCCACCCTGGGTTCCCACAACCTATGGACTTAATACAGGCAATTCAGCAAACCAGCTCCTAACATCTATCCCTGACTGCAGGGACATTGAACATAAAGCACAGCCTAGCTCAGCCAAAGGCTGCTTCCCTGTCATGGAGAAAGCAGAGAATCTGGAGCTAGACTGGGCGGTTTCAGTCCTGGCTCTGTCACTTACTGTGTGACCTTGGGTAGGTGACTTTCTGTGTCTCCATTCCCTCATCTGTAAAAGATTTGGGTGATAAAACAGTACCTATGTACCTCCGTCGTGAGAATCAATTGGGTTACTGCTTGGAAGTGCCTGGGATGGCATAGAAATAAAATAAAACATCCATCAGCTCCTTCAGGCCCGGAATGTGTGATGGTGGGTGCTCCAGATACTCTACGCAAGAAAAGGGCTCAGGGTGGGAGCAGCCGCTCCAGGTAGACTGGGGCTGGTGGAGACCTGGGGATACAGTGTTATTTCTGTCTCTGCACTGCAAGGATTCTCATCTCTTACGAGAAAGGCAAATAACACCCAACTGAGGCTGGGAAGTGCTGTAACGTGGGTGGGGTGATGGGGCTGGCTGCCATGTCCAGAGTCTTCACTGGACTGCGATGTGGAAAGTCTACCTCTCCCTTGCCTTACTCTGTGTGTGTGTTTAAGTTCATAACTTATTCTTGTCTGTGGATCTGGGAGAGTGAGGGAGAGGGGCGGATGATATCTTTAATTAAATATTGCCACTCCTTCCTCTTTAAGGTCATTGTAGTCAATAAGGGGGAGGAGAACTATCTCTTTAGGAGGTCTTTCAAATGAAAAACAATGAATTACTGAACGCAAAAACAGTCTTATCTCTCTGGCATCCTTCCTTTGGTTGTGATTTAATATGTGCATGGTGCAATACAGAAATACAAAGCAGCTTGGGAAAAAGTCTCAGCCCTAAGAATCTTATAGTATTAAAACTCGAGTAATCCTACGCAAGAGAAAAATACAGCAAAGCCTGAGCTTCCCTGCAAACCAGTGCACTCCACCCGCTGTGACCCGGGGGGCGGTGGGAGGCCTCTGGAGAGCGGCCGCATGCTGCTTTTGACAGCTGAATTTTATTAACTGTTTTTTCATTCCTCCTGACGGACCTGGCAATGAACTCTTATCAGTGTATTGTGGCGAGTACAAGTCAATTAATTTCTTTTAAATAACTTCAACTGAAATTCTATTTGATTTATATTCCAAAAATGATTTCCATTCCATTCCTTCCTGAGATTATAGTCCCAGCAGAGTTAATCACACTGGCTACACAGTCACCCATACCCCAGGGAGAAAACAGGATCAAGGAGAGGAGGAAATGAGACGGAGGTGGAGCTGAGAGCATCCTAAAGACCCTTTATTCAATGTGAGGCCATGTGCTCAGTGACAAGGGAGTTTGCTGAAATCTTGCCCTCAGAAGAACTTATTTCTAGTGGTTATGTCAGGGGATGGATTGGGGAGCGACAGGAAATGTCTGGAAGATGGGGGAGACTTGACCAAGAAGCATGACTGGGGGCACCAGGGCCGCTGAGGTTTGCTGCTGAGCCACCCCCTCATTTAGTATCCAGTTTCTAGGGCTAGCGTCCCAGGATGCCTTCCCTTAGCTCATCCCCGGTTGTGAGCACCTGACCCTTCTACGGCCTGCTGTGTGGGGCCACCCCAGCCATGGTGGGGACGATGGTGAGCTGTCCCTGTGGGCATAGCCTCAACAGGCTTTGCTGTGGGTCTGCCCATCCCTTAAACACAGGCAGGGACAAGCAGAGCTGCCCCCTTCCTGAGGGTCTGCCCACAGGGCCCCCCGATTGTCACCAGCCAAGCCTTACAGGCAATAATGCCTGGCTTATCTGGGAGGGAGGGAGCAGGAGCTGGGTGGCACCTGGTCCAGAGAGCAGAACTTAGTGAGTGGCTGGTGACAATGACAAGAGGTTGGAGCTCCAGAGGGAGGGCAGCTCCTGCCCTCAGGGAGACAAGTGGTGGCTGGATCCCAAGACTGGGCAGGTGTAGGACTGAGAGAGATGCCTTCTCAGGCCATCTTCTGCCCCAACGCCAGGCGGCCGAGTCAGGGCTGGCAGGCTTCTAGGGGACAGCACGTCACTGCCCTGGGGTAGGAATACTCTGGTGAAGAATTCCAGGCAGTCACACAGTTTGACCAATATGAGTTTGGACAAAAAAATACATATTTGCAAAATATCTGCTGTGGATGCTGTATTAGTTTGCTAGGGCCACCGTAACAAGGTAGCACTGACAGGGTGTGGCTTACACAACAGAAATGTATTTTCTCACAGTCCTGGAGCTTAGAAGTCCAAGATGAGCCATTGGCAGGGTTGGTTCCTTCGGAGGCTCTCAGACCTCTGGCATCAGAAGTTTCTAGGTTATTTGATAAAAATGTGAACTTCTGAGACACTGAGTCAAAATCTTTAGGAGTGTGGCCCAGGATTTGACATTTAAATAAACGAAATAAGCTCCCCAGGTGACTCCCAGTAGTGCCCCCTGAAGTGCCATCACACAGGTAAGTAAAGGGTACAGCACAGCCTCACCTTCAAGGAGCTCCCTAGTCAAGGAATCAAGACCTGCACAAGACAATCAGAGAAAGTGTCATGCAGTATAATAATCCAATCACCGGCCAGATGGAGGGCGCAGACCGAAAAGTGCCTCAGGAGCTTGGAGAAGGAAGGCGGGTCCCCTTGGGGCAGGGAGTGTCAGGGAAGCAGTCCCTGGAAGGCGGTGTTTCTCACGTCTTCCTCTGCACAGAGATGATTCGAGGCTGAGGGTTAGCTGTGTGTGAGGACAGGGAGGCTGGGAGATACAAGGATCTGGATAAAACCTTATCACAGCGTCGAGAGTATCTTTGAGCAGTGTATCACTTTTGTCTTTATCAAAACACAAATTTTGTTTTTTCTGAAATTCCTGTTTGCCGTCTGGGGATGTGATATCGGTGCCTGGCACATCGACGTTCAACAAAGGTTCGCTGGCTTAAGGGTTTCGGATGTTCCGTGTCGGTTCGTGGCTGCGGTGACTCGATCTCTCAGGAGGGAGGTGTGTGGCCGGTGGGGGTGGTGGGGGAACCCAGCCGGTGAACAACACATGCTGCTGGCGAGTTCAGACTCCTGCAGGCGAGAGTTGATGTTGTTTTAAGTAGTATTCACTCCACCTGTCTTCCTATACACGTATTGATCCCGGCCAACAAAGAGTTGACAGGAGACCACACAGAGAGAAATATGTCAGGGCTCTCGCCGGAAAACAACATGCATGGCGATGGCAGAACCCGCAGTGGATGCAGCAGACTTTGGAACTGCACTTCCACTTATTGGCTGGGTGACCTCGGCCAATGACCTAACTTCTCTGAGCCTCAGTTTCCTCGTCTTTAAGATCAGGATAATAAGCCGGGTGCGGTGGCTCACGCCTGTAATCCCAGCACTTTGGAAGGCCAAGTTGGTTGGATCACCTGGGGTTGGTTGGGAGTTCAAGACCAGCCTGACCCACATGGAGAAACCCTGTCTCTACTAAAACTACAAAATTAGCTGGGCATGGTGGCACATCCCTGTAATCCCAGCTACTCGGGAGGCTGAGGCAAGAGAATTGCTTGAACCTGGGAGGCGGAGGTTGCCGTGAGCTGAGATCGCGCCATTGCACTGCAGCCTGGGCAACAAGACTAAAATTCTGTCTCAAAAAAAAAAAAAAAAAAAAAGATTAGGATGATAAAAATACCTATCACATTGTGATATGGCGAGGATTAAGCTAATTATAAAAGAAGTTTAGAATAGTACCTGGAATATAAGTATGCAATAAATGTTAGCAATCAATATGGTTTTTTCCACCCGGATGAGTGATGTTCTATGAATTTACTTCAAACAAGATATCACGGCTGTTCTCTAAGGACTGGGTAGTCACTAACAAATCCATTTTCCTTATCGTGATCTATATAGCTCAGTGATTTTTCTGCTGTCTGCTCCAAGCTAAGAACAGAGAGCTTTGCCTCCCAGACTGAAATGGAGCATCCGCAGGTAAAGGGCTGTGTATGCGCCTCTGTCTGGAGGGGGCTGTCTGTTGGTTAAAGGGTGTCTTTTCCAGGCCCTGGAGATTGCAGGCATTAACAGTCTGCTCAGGTGACAACGTGTTGTACTTCTCTGTGCCTGCTGTGGGGACTTGGCCTCACACCAGGATATGTCCCTTCAAACCAGGTCCCTGGGGGCACACAGGCTGTGGGCTGTGGGCTGTGGGATGTGGCTCAGGAGGCTTGGGGAGTCCACTGTCAGCCATCCTTGGCATGCTTCACGCATGGTGACCCCCAAGAGGGGAGGGGGCCATACCTCCTGAGAGCGTGGTGCTTCTCAAAGGGTCTCACTGTAGTACTGTCTTGGAGTGGGTTCATCCTGGTGCCTGTACTTTTAAATCATGGGGAAATGGTAAATTTGGGGAGGGCAGAAAAAGGGTCAGAGAGGCAGAACTTGCTGACTCCTATTTTGGGACTAGTTCTGCAATCCAATTTCTTTTTTCCTAAACAATCTTACAGAAATCTGCCAGAGACAATGAATAAAGGCAGAACTCCCTGGGCGAAGCAGAGGTGCCTCTTTCTGGAGTCCCTGAATTACCCACGTGGGATCCAAGGCTTCCTCTGAGCCAGTTTGAAAATGCCTGCCCTGAGAAATCCTCCTTGCCTTCTGAGCCATGCCCTCTGTCAGGGTGGCTGGGGTCCAGAAGAGAAGGGACTGCCGCTTCTGTGAGAACTAGGCAGGTTTCGTTTTGGATGATCATTACCGAACTCTTGGTTCAGATGCATTGTTTAACTTTTCTGCATTCTCCCAGAACCTGGGTACTAACTAAGGCCTGAGCAGGTAAGCTGAAACGCTTGACGTGTTAATCCAAATTGTCAGGATTGTCAGCTGGTTACGAGTCTCCTCCTCCTTCCCACGTCACTCAGAGGACAGGAGGGCAGAGGGAGAGATCCAAAGTGCTGGGCATTAGAATCGAAGATGCGCTGGGTGCAGAACCCACTGAGGAGGTGTGGACTCTGGCAAGAGGGGCTACAAATCCCAAAAGGCTCCATCTTTAGACTTTCCACATCAGCCTACAGCCACCCCAAATTTTCTATGATTATTATTTTAACAACACATTGGCCTTATTTTTAAAATCTGCTGCACTTGAGCAATTTCATGTGACGTCAGCTGGCTGCCGGCAACTCTGCTTGAAAACAAGAATAACCAAATCTTCTAAGGAGTAATGCGGAACCTGCTTCAAACGCAATAAATCACAAAAACCATTGTTTACGATAAGTGGTATCTGATTGCTGTTAGAACCTGTGTTTATTGCTTTTGCGCATTATGGTCTCTTGTAATTTGGACAGCCAGAAATTGTATTCCTTTATGCAGTGCGTAGGCAGGGTTTGTAAGGGGGGAGGCATCTATAATTATGCTGCCAGGGAGTGAGGTTGAGGAGCCTCCAAGGAGCCAGAAAATGCAATGGCTTGCTTTTCATCTGAGGAGCTGGGCATCAGGCTTCCCACTTTCCAGTTCTTGGAACCCTCAGGGCTCCATTGGAGGGAGACCTGGGGAGGGGAGGATAAGGAGGGGACCTTAGAGCTATAGTGCCCCAGATCAGAGAGCCCTTAAGTGGCCTCAGGGTGCAGAGTGCCAGGTGGGTGAGTAGACGCCGGCCCCACAGGAAGCTGGGCTGATGGTTTTCCTGGAAGTTGCTTTGGTCTCTCCTGCACGTTTCTTCCTCATTCTCCCCCATCCTGATGAGTACCCTGACTGGACTTTGTAGGTGAAGGCTAGCAGCAGGGATCTAGGAGCAGCTGATGGCAGAATTTTTTGGTGCCTCTGTCTGCAAATTTGAGAAGCAGTCACTTGACTATGTGGCCTGGATCTTGCCATCGTCAGTGAGTAAATGGATGATGTTGCTTGATTTCTTTGAGGCATCATTAGGAAGAAGGGCAGTGTGTCCAGGTGTGGTGATCTGTCATTCTCCTAATTCAAAACCTCTGGACTCGAAGAAGAGGGTCTAGTTTCTCTTTCATGAAAATAGACCACGCTCCATCTGTCCTTGCTGCTTTGGCTTCAGTTGGTTCTTCCACCTGGAATGTTCTTTTCTGTCTATTTCACCCGTGTGAAACCCACCCATCCTGCACTTTCATTAATGACTTCCCTGAACTTCTCCCTCCTCCTATGTCCTCAATCTCAGTAGAATTTCACCACCATTCCCCCAGCCTCTCAAGCCTAAAACCTAGAGTTCATCTGAGACATGTCTTTTTCCCTCCACCCAACACTATTCCAGCACACAGAGACACTTGGGAACTGTTTGTTGAATGAATTAATGAACTTGATAGTCAACTGCCAACTCTAACCCAAATCACTTTCTGGATATTTCTCCAAATTGTCCCTCTTCGCATTTCTACCACCACAGCCCAAGGGAGGGTCCTTATTCAACAGGACCACCTCTGAACAGCCTGTAAAGCCCCCCCATATCCCCTTGCACTCTGGGACCTGGTGCTCAGGGTCATGTCTTAGCCTGTGACCCCCACTCCCACAATCTCTACTCCCCCACTTGCTCATTCACTCCAAGTCTCTCCCAGTTCCTGAGCACAACATACATGCGATTTCATTACTAAGGATGTTTCTCTGCCCAGAATATCCCTGCCTCTTCTTTACCTGACTTCCCCTCTTCAGAGACTTGGCTCAGGCACCATCTCCTCCAGGAAGTCTTTTCCAGCTGTGCCCATGGGCCTGGGGGGACCCCAGTCTCTACTTCCACAGCTCCTGTGTTTTTCTGTGTAGTAACTCTTGTCACAATTATAACAAACTGTAAAGGTCTGCCCTTAAAGGCAGGAATATTGTGTTGTCTGTCTGAACATCCCCCATGCCCAGCACAAGTCCTGGCCCCCAGAAGGTCTCCTGTGAATGAGGATCTAAATGGAATTGGCACGAATGCTCAAATGGCACATGAAGTGCAGAGAGCACCAAATTGTATTAATACACAGTTGTGTGTTGACTTAGACCAAGTTCATAGACAGTTCCCCAATGAAACCACATGAAACCACAAGGACTAGATCTGAGAAGTTGCAGCTCCCCACCCCCCACCCCGGCATCTGAGCGGAGTGGCTGTTCCTCCGTGGTGGCTCCATGAGTGAGTTAGTGGGCACAGAAGGAGCCTAGTCTGCCATGTTGATTGATAGCTATCCCCACAAAGGATGGGACTAGCCAAGCATGCTTTATTAAAAAGATAAATGAATCAATTTTGTGTTTCTAAAACTATAGTCTATTGGTCAATTTGTCCAAGCCCTGGCATTAATTAGACGCCAAGCTGGACAGCAGGGTCCCCTCGCCCTCCTAGAGCTTAGAAGGGTTCTCTGAGGCTCTAGGACTTGAGTTTCAGTGAGAACTATGGATCCCTCCTGCCCTGCCCAGCCTGGCTGGCTGAGCAGTAAAGGAAGTGGGGAGAGAAGCTAAGGCAGGGCTCCACTTACAGAAGACCCTTGCTTCTGGGGCCATGGGCACCTGCTGGGCCCGGGACTGGGAAGGGCTGACCAGGAGCAGCTGTTCAAAGGCAGCACCCTGCACACAGCCCAGCACGTGCACTGCTCAAGGCCAAGGGTCATGATTTCCAGATTCATTTATTTTAACAAACCTCCCCTTAATACACACACACGCACACACATGTGGGAATGCTACACTGGCCAAGCTCGCCCCAGCACCGAGAAACAAAATGGACACACTCCTTTCTCTTCCTCTTCCCCTGCACATGGCAGACCCTCCAGGGACAATGCACATAATTCAGGCTTTTGTGCCATGGCTCAGCAAGCTAGATTATGATCATACCAGCCTGTGGGATCTAGCCGGGTAGCCCCATGGCCATTGATGGCTTTGTCTCTACAGGAAAATACATTTGGAGTTACAAACAGCTGACTTCTTGGCAGACTTCTTGGAATTCAAGCAGCTCATAGGCAAGGGCCTGGGAAGTGGACCCTCGAGGCGGTTGGCCAATCAGCAGGTCCTCCAGGGCCCTCATCCATGCCTGCCCTGGCCCTGGGGAGGCCACGGAGGAATTAGTGAACAGATCCCAGATTACAAAGCCTCACAGTTTGATCTGGGGTGAGGCAGGAAGCAGTGACTCCCTCCAGACCCTCAGAGCAGAACCAAGTCTTGCGTGTGGTGTCCCGCCAGCCCGTATCTCTGAAGACAGTGGAGGATGGGGCTCGAGGGCAGGGGAGGCAGCGTGGGCTTTGTCAGACTGGTGACGGACGTGCCTGGGAGCAAGAGCCTGGGTCCAGAGCCTGCCTGTCACAGGGAAAGAGCAGAGCTCCCCGTTCGTCAGCTGCTTCGTGGTGCGGAGCCTGCAAAGTCCGGGGAGAGGTTTTGTGCAGAAAGCCCTGTCTTCCTGTGCCCGCTGTGGACGTGGAAGGCAGAGGCGCGTCCTCTCAGCCGCTCTTCTCCAGCCCAGGGGTCTGCCATCTGCTGAGCTCTTTTTTCTTTAAACTTAGGAACAGAAGCCATTTGACAGAAACTCTTAAAAACAACCTAACTAGGCCGGGCGTGGTGGCTCATGCCTGTAATCCCAGCACTTTGGGAGGCTGAGGCAGGCGGATCACGAGGTCAGGAGATCGAGACCATCCTGGCCAACATGGTGAAACACCATCTCTGCTAAAAATACAAAAATTAGCCGGGCGTGGTGGCACGTGCCTGTAGTCCCAGCTACTCAGGAGGCTGAGGCAGGAGAATCACTTGTACCCGGGAGGCAAAAGTTGCAGTGAGCTGAGATTGTGCCACTACACTACTCTAGCCTGGCAACAGAGTGAGACTCCGTCTCAATAAATAAATAAATAGAACCTAACTAATATAACATTTGAAATTTGGGCCCTTCCAGAATCTTTTCCTGTCTTTTTAACATGCAGGTGCAGAGTGGATACAAGGCTGCGTCGTGTTTCCTATTTTTCTCCTAATGGGATTCGCGTCCGGGTCTCCATGTGTTACCGGAGGCCACTCCCACTGAATGGATGGCTGCCCAGGGGTCTCTGCTCCTAGACCACATTTGCTCAGCAGCTCCCTGTGGTAGAAAACTGACTGGGCCCATTCCCACCACTGGAAAGTCACTTTAGTGCAGTGTCTTCTTGCCTCTAAGATATTTTGGCCTCCCATTCTTTGAGCCTTGTGGGGTCAATGAGATGGAGAGTGAAGTGGGTATTTCTGTTTCCCCTCAGACCCTCTGGACAAGTCATGTTTTACCTCTGTGCTTCAGTGTTCTCATCTTCAAAACGGGGAGGATGAGACTTCCCCTTTCCCAGGGGACTGTGAAGATTAAATGAGATAGTGCATGAAGATTAAATGAGATAGTGCATTCGAGAGTAACCCCTCGAATTATCCTTGTTCTGAGAAAGCAGGCAGGTCCGGTGGACTGGGGGCCAACTTCCCCATCCCCTCTGTGGGGACCCAGCCTGGAGGGAACCTGAGACTTGGCCTGTGGCTCCTCCTCCCACATGACCCTGACACTGTATCGCCTAACAGTCTCAAGCAGATTTCACTGTGACCTGTTTTTATTTTCCTTGCTTAGAGGTAAAGATGTAAGAACTGGAGCCTACCCATTGACTTGTGAGAGAACCCAGTGGTCCTCTGGCAGGGCAAATGTTTGGGCCACTGGGGATTGGGGAGCAAGATCCTGGCTGCAAAGAGAGGGAGGAGCTTCCCTCCTCCAGGAGATGCTCACGGATCTCAGGCCCTCGCTTCCCTCTGTCTGCTGAGCCCCATTTGGGCCTCTGCCTCTGCTACTTCCTTGGCCTTTCAGAAAGGCAACCCTAAAAAAGAGACCCCAGCTGTCTCCTCCAGGAAGCCTCTGTGCACCTTCTGCATGCTGGTGTGGGTGCTGTCCCTCCTGGAGTGCTGTGTCCTACACCTTAGCACTCCCTGGCCAGTACCCAGGACACCTGAGCTCCCCACCAGGCACTGCGTATGCTAACTCCCCACTGGGCCTGGTCCACAGCTGCACACGCCAATACATGCACCTGGTCCGGGGTCCTAGCCATCCCCTGCCCTCCACAGTCACTCCTAGGTCTCAGCCACCCCACAGCTGTCTCTTTCCTTTCTCCTATCCCGATATCATGAATTGGATAACCATCTTCCAAGAGAGTGGCTCCAGATGTCCTGAGCAGGCATCAGAAGCAGCCAAAGTGCTCAGTCTCCTTTGCTTTCTTGGAAAAATGTTTTCTTTTTATTAGTGACTTCCCCCAGGCAATCCTTAACCCAGGGAAAGGGCCTGCTCTGTGGGCCTAGTGAGGGCCGGGCTGCCAGGCGGCATGTGGAGAGCCCGCTTCTCCCCTTTCTGGGAGTCCTGCACAGACCACGCCCTGGAATGCACTTTCCAGTCTCAAGGCTGTTCTGATGCTCTGTTGGGTCTGTGCCCAGAGGCTGTGTCAGAAGCTGCAGCCACCAGGTGGGGACGGCCTCCCTAGGTGAACTGACACCAACGCTCTGCTGTCAGGCTTGGACCTGTCCACTATTGAGCCATCCACCGAGGACTTCTTCCAGCCAGATCCAGCTCCTACCTTGTCAGCCTTGGCAATCCCCCAGGGTCCCTGGTCCCCCACCCTCCCCTCCCTGCCAGGCTCCCTCCCACCCCAGCATTCTCACCTGCTAGCTCAGGCCCAGAATCCTGCCTCCCATGGCATCCGATGACTCCCCCGGCCAGTGTGCCAGGGCCTCTAGACAGCTGCTGCCACACCCCCCAACTCTGGCCAGCCCCGCAGCAGAACAAGGCTTGGGCCCAGGACCAGGATGTTGCCCTGTTTGAGGGCTGTCAGCAGAGGGAGTGTTGGCATAAACCACCCTTGGGTATGTGAACCCAGAAAATCTAAGACAGGGTCTCAGTGAATTTAAAAAGTTTATTTTGCCAGGCTGAGGACGTGCCCATGACACAGCCTCAGGAGGTCCTGACGACATGTGCCCAAGGTGGTCAGGGCACAACTTGGTTTTATCCATTTGAGGGAGACACGAGACATCAATCAATATGTGTAAGATGTACATCGGTTCCGTCTGGAAAGGCAGGGCAGCTTGAAGCAAAGTCAGGAAGACCTGAAGCGAGGAGGGAGCTTCCAGGTCCCAGATAGGTGAGACACAAAGATTGCATTGTTTTGAGTTTCTGATCAGCCTTTCCAAAGGAGGCAGTCAGATACGTGTCTATCTCAGTGAGCAGAGGAACTTTTATTAATGAACTTGATTTTATTAATGAACAAATTTATTTTGAATAGAATGGGAAGTAGTTTTGCCCTAAGCAATTTCCAGCTTGAGTTTTCCTTAGAGATTTTGGGGTCCCCAAGGTATTCTCCTTTCACTGGTATCACCCACCCAGGAGAGGAGCCAGGTCAGGGAGTGGCAGAGAGAGAAGGACAGGTCTAAAGACTTCCTAGTCTCATTGAAGGTGGTCAGCGACCCCCCCAGGGGAGGGTGAAGCCCTCTGCTAAATAGAAAGCAGCCCAGACAAGGTCAAATCCCCCTCAAAACAGGGTACGGGGCAGGGGTGTTCGTCATGTTAATTCTGTTGGGCTTGGCCTCTGCCCTTTCATGGGTTCAGATGCCTAAGCCTTCCAGGGCCTCAGGTGCCTGATCTGCACCCGGGGAGGGCTGGAGGGAAAGGAGCCTGAAGGGGCTTTCAGGGCTTTCTGTGATTCGTTGACTACTTCAAACAAAAACAAAGCCTTCCCAGCCGGGGTGATGGAGGAGAGGAAGAACAAAGCTGGCTGTGTTTGCTTGTGTTGGAATCCAAGGAGGGGACCTACTGGAATTTCCCTCCCCTTGCTGGAGGCCAGGGTCAGGCCACTGCCCTGACCTCTGTTTCCTGGGCCCTGAGACCGTGGCACTGTCAGAGCCCATTGGGAAAGACAGGCACAGGTGATTATTTATACAAGTCTTTTCTTTCAGTGGACTGTTTACATACGCCCAACTCTTTAAGGAAAGAAACTTTTGTTTACAGTGAATGAAAGTTTTCCCATGCTTTAAGGTCACTCTTTCATACATTTCTTCTTAGTACAACACAGATCTCATTATAGGAATTTCGGTATTTTAACAAAAGGAACCACAGTCATCGTAATGAGATCCCCGAATAAAGTTCAGTTCATTTTCGTCTGCCTTTCCTCCCCGAATATTATTGCTGGAAATGTTACATTATCATAAACCCGAGTTCAGGATGCATAGTTTTCACAATTGTCTTCTTTTCTCCATATACAAATTCTGATGACTGCCTTCATTTTACAAAGACTCCCTCCCCCCATGGGTGTTTCCATCTTCTCAGATATTTTTCTTTGCCTTACCCCGAGCTACGTACATAACCTGATGGCTAGAATTAGGAGAGTCAATGATGGATATTCCTGTATCTGTCTATGCCCTCCCTGCCTGCCACGTGGTGTGGGATACGTGCAGGAGGTAACCTGGGAGGGGACTGCTTCGAGGGGCTTCCCCAAGGACCTTCCTTGTGGCCATGCAGAAGGCCATGCAGAAGGACTCCCAGGGAAGGCTCTGGGCCCAAGCCCTGCTAGCCAGCTCTGCCTGCAGGAGGAAGGATAAGGGACTCCTACATGGCACCGTTGGAGGCAAGGTTCATGCACTGGAAGTTTGCAAGCAGACTTTATTTCCCCTCAACCACGTCAGAAACCTCTAGCAGGACCAATGCTCTAACTTCACACAAGGTTTCAGAGTCAGGGCCTTCTCCCTGATACACTGAAGCTGCAGGTGCGGCCTGCCCTCTAGGCCCATGTGCTGCATCGGGCCAGCTGGGCAGTCGTGAGCTCCTCCAGCATCCTCAGACCCAGCAGCCACTCCTCTCTGCCTCCTCCCTGGTGTCTGTTGATGTCTCTGTAGGGAACATGCTCCAGGTGACCCAGACACTGAGCGCTTTGCAGGCAGGCAGCATCCTCCCCATAGCTAAGAGTAGGAACTACCTGTACCCCATTTCTTGGCAGGAAACAGAGGCTCAGAGTTTCAGCACATTGTTCAATAGACTGCAGCCAGATGATAAACATCAGAGCCAGGACATAAGCCTCTGTTGAATTCCAAAGCCCACACTCTTAAGCAGTCTATAGCCTTAGTAGTATCATTAATTATGCAGTGATGTATCAATACTCGGGGTCCCGTAGAGGTAGTTGGGATGTTTGCCCCTGAACTAAATGGTCAAAGCTCACTGTGCTTACTAAGGTTGTGCACCTGCTTTTCACAGCCTTTCTGCATCTCCCCTTATTCTCATTCTTTAAACTTGCCATGGTCATTGTTGTTGCCTAAAGCACCAGTACCCACCTGACCTGCTGTGGACCTGCTTGTTAGAATTGTTTGCAAAGGAAGCATCCATAGGCTATGAACAAGGATGCTGGGGCTTGCCTGTGAACACCAAGCTTCAGTGTGTTTATTCTAAGGCTTTTTTTTTTTTTTTTTTTTTGAGACAGAGTCTAGCTCTGGTGCCCAGGCTGGAGTGCAGTGGCACGATCTTGGCTCATGGCAACCTCCCCCTCTCCCGGGCTCAAGCAATTCTTCCGCCTCAGTCTCTGAGTAGTTGGGACTACAGACATGTACCATCACGCCTGGCTAATTTTTGTATTTTTAGTAGAGATGGAGTTTCACCGTGTTGGCCAGGCTGGTCTCAAACTCCTGAGCTCAAGTGATCCGCCTGCCTCAGCCTCTCAAAGTGCTGGGATTACAGGTGTGAGCCACCACACCCGGCCTCTAAGGCTCTTTTGATTGCTTTTTGAATTTTGGTTATGTTTGGGATCAAAGAAGGATGCTTGTTCTTATTTCTGGGCAAATGGAAGACCTTTTACCTTCTTGAAATCTGATCAGAAAAAAAAAAAAAAAAAAGCTTTTTGCAAGGTTAGAGAGTCATTAAGTGGGGTGGGAAGGTGAGGCGGGTCTTTTGGGTTCTCTTCCCACAAAGTAGGCTGGTAGCCTTGAGTATGAGATGGGAAACCCATGGCTCCGCCTCTGGGGGGAGAGTTTCTTCTCCTCCAACCCAAGCCCTGAGTCTGGACGCCCGAGCTTTTATTCCTGACTCCAGTGGCAACTCTCTCTAAAGTCATCTCCCACCTCCGGGCCAGGCTGTTGGACATGCAGCTCTTCCCCTGCCGCCACCACAGAGTTTGCAGAGTAAGCCCAGCGTTGCAGAGGTGACCAGTGCCGTGCAGATGTGAGGACTTGCGTGGACTCGACTTTGTCAGTGCCGTGATTGCGTTCCCCTCGGAGCTGACCATGTGAGCAGGTGTTAGAGCTGTCTCTGGAGAACTGAGTGTTAGAACCTGTGCGCCTGCCTGTCAGGGTGGTTATGGGCATTTAGTCAGGAGGGTGGATGGTTCTCAGAACCCAGGGGGGCAGAGGCATTCGGAACTGCCTGGCATTCTCACTTCCACTGGTTTCTTTACACGCACCCACTTGCATTTTGTTTAGCAAACCCGGAACTCAGCGGCAGCATGGTCCACCCAAGGGTGGGCCAGGGCAGAGGGCCTGCATGCCACAGGGAGAACAGAAAGGGAGCAGAGGCATTTTGTAGAGTGAGTTTTCCAACCCCTCTTATGATCCTTCCTCCATTCTAAAGCAAAGGACATAAATACTAAACTGTGGTTCTTGCCAGTGCTGATAAGGAAAACTAGTGAATGCAGGAGTCTCATTAAGAAAATCCTAAAATTTTAGTCTTATCACTGCTGCAACATAATACAGTAAGTATGTTAATTCTAACCTCCCCCACCCAAAATCCCTTTCAGCTAAAGCTGGCAGGAATGAACTGCGCTCTGGCCACAGACTAAAGTCACGTCTGTTTGGATTTTTTCCCTCGCCTTGGCTTCGTGTAGTGAGTCTCCTATTTGGGTGGACATGGCTTTTACCCCCTCACACTTCCAGCTGCCTTTGCCATTATTCAGTTCAACAAACATTGAGGAAATACCTACTGTGTGCAGGCCACAGTCATAGGAGCTGGGAAATGTCAGAGTCAGCTGAGTTCATCTCTTTGCAAAAGCCAATAAGCCGACGAGGGAGCAATGATTTATAGGCCAAGCCTGCCAGCCGGCCTTGTCCCCAGCAAAGACTCATTTCAACAAGCTTCTCTTCCAAGTGATTATTTGCTGTTTGTACTGCTTGGACTTGGCACGCTTCTACAATTCCTTTTACCAAAGAGGAAAGAGGAACCTTGAAGTAAGTACTTATCTCGTAAAGAAAAGATTCCATGCGTCTTTTGGGAGCTCGCCTAAACACCACCAGCGTCGCTCTGTCATGTGAATGGTTTGTTTTTGTTTTTGTTTTTGTTTTTGTTTTGTTTTTTTTACCAGCGTGCCTTCCTCTTCCAAAGGCCTTCCCCATCTAGGGCTTTTTCTCCCTATGACACCTCTGTGCCATAGGTAGTAGAGGTGCGGGTGTTCCCATTTCTCAGAAAAGGAAGCCGATGCCAGAGCGGGGCATGACTTGCTTGGTGCTGTGCTAAGGAGTGCAGGGCCACCCAGGCCCAAGTGCCCGGCCCCTCATCCGCATCTCTTTCCGTTACACCAAACCCAGAGCAGGCGGGCAGGACAGAAGAGACTACGGCAGCACCGGCGCCTGCTGGGCTGGCCTTGGCTGGGAGGGGCTCAGGAAGACCCAGGAAATAGCAGGCCGGGAAATACTGTTCCGTCCTGCCCCGGACTCCCGGGAGGCATCGGCAGGAGAAGCAGGGCAGCAGCTGTGAGTCACGGTGATGGATGTTCACGGCTCACGGGTGGGCGGCTCGCGCGTGCACTGGTGCCAGGGTGGCCACACGGCTGGCAGGCCAGTGGGCTGGGTGTCACATTTCAGCAACATGATCTCAGCTCTGCCCAAGTGAGGAGGAACATGCATGCGGGCATCTGTGGCCTTCAACTCAGAGAGGGAGTGGGTGGAGGGACCAGGCGGTGGAGGGGACCCCTCTGGTTCGATCCTTTCCGTTCCTTTGCTGGCCTTGCCAGCCTTTTCAGGACCACCAGTGCTGTGCGTGTGTCCCTCCGAAGAGTCCAGAAAGCTAGATTTAAAAGTCAGAGTTTCTGAAGGACTTCGTGGTGAGCAGAACACATTTGGCATGAAAATATTACAGGAAAACAAAAGCCTCCCAGGCTTCCTGCCTCTGAGCAAAAGAATCAGAAGGCATTTTCCACGTGGCGGGGAGGCCATTTCTGTTTCATGGGGATCTTAAAAGTCATTTTGCTGCCTGTATTTTTTTTATCCAAATTCAGACTTTGGTTCTCAGTTGGGTGACTTAGTGATCTCTAAAATTTGCTGACATTCTGGCTCGTGAGAATACATACTGTTACTTTTACTTTTAATGAATGAGATTTGTTTTTAAAAGATCTCCTCAAATCAGCTGAGCACTCCAGGTGCAGCTGTGGCACTGGTGCTGGGAGGGGAGGCCAAACGCCTGACTTCAAGGTGCTGGGAGCTAAGAATTCCCGTCTCGACACATAGGAGGGAGGAAAAAGCCAGAGAAGACTTGACAACTGACAATACAGGCTAAGGCCAGGCCCACGCTTGGAAGAGAAGAACTTTCTCTTTGTCTCCTTGCCCTCTGCCTATCCCTGAGCCTGAGGGACCGGGAGGGCAGGGGACACTTCTGGGGTTTGGCCCAGAGCATTCTTTTCTTCTTTTCTTGTTTTCCGCTAAACCATGTGGCTTCAGACCATGACATTTCTGTTCGATGCCGTCAGTGCCTTGGTTTGAGGAGGATGTCTGTGTACCCAGCTTTCTTGGCCAAGAAGAAATGGTGCCCGGAGCTTGCTGGCATCTGCTCTTGCCCTGTCTCCCTTCCTCTCTCTCCTGCATGACCAGCAGCCAAAGGACAGTTCCTTCTGGCCAGGCAGTGGGATGGAGCTAAGGGGGAGGTGATGCAGGAGCAGGGCCCAGACCCCCGTCCTGAGCTTGGCAAGGGGCCTGGTTTTGCCCTGCCTGGGAAGAGTAAGGCATGGAACCTGCTGGGACTTGTCTGGCTCCCCAGAGGCCGAGTGAGCCCCAGCCCCTGCCCCTCCCCCAGGCAATCCAGCAGAGCCAGGGCCCACCGCTATTTTTAGAAAGCTATCAGGTGCACAGGATGCCCAGTTGCCTTTTTCCACCTGTTTGGGCTCATTCTAGGGATCCTGTGTCGCTGGCCCAGGCCCTGCCTGTCCTGATGTGATTGTCTTACTGTGGCCTGGAGCTGGCACGAAACTCCCTCCCGATGCAACCCAGCCACCCTTCTGGCCTCACCTGGCCATGGCAAGTCACGTCCCTGGGCCTGCAGCCATTGTGTCTTCAGAAGCATAGACGTTGGGCCCTAATGTTTGCCCTCCTCTGCTTCCTTGAGAGGAAGGTAAAGGCTGAAAAGTAAAAGCAGGTTAGGAAGAACCTGGAATTGGGAGCTCATTGTGAGGAGTGTTGAGTCATTGAGTGGAAGATTCTGGAACCTTTGTCCTAAAGGAAGCTGCATGAAGTGTGCAGTCTGGCAGGGGATGCCCACGTGCACCCGTGGAGTTCATTGCCAGCGCATGCAGTTCAGAGGAACGTGGGTGGTCAGAGGAAGCGTCTCAGGGGAGGGGAAACCAGAGCTGTGGTCATGTGGGCATGCAGGAGGGGTGGCATCGAAGGCAGAGGGACCACAAACGCTGCGCTCTTGGCCTGGCAATGGGACAGCCCATGCGTGACTAAGGAACCCCGAGGAGGCATGAGGCTGGTGCAGAGGGCTCTGCATGGGGCAGGGAAAGGAGAGCCGGGAGAGTGAGGGGTCGCCAGGCCTGAGACACCCTGAATTCTAGGTGAGGTGTCTGGACAAGATCCAGCAGATGGTAGGAAAAACCACTGAAGGTTGGAGGGGAGAGACAGGAACCTGGTGGGCTGGTGGCCTGCTCTGCCCCCTGCCTACCAGAGTGACCTGGCCGCCTCATGGTCACAGAGCAGCCGCAGCAGCTGTGGGTCCAGAGCATCACCTTCGTGACCTGCCCTCCACACCCAGTTCACAAGTCTCTAGGGTGGGGTGAGCTGGGACTGGCTCCGTGGCTCCCAAGAGCCCATTGTTAACATCTCTTCCCAGCTCCTCGTTAGGAAACAGCACGTTGGTAGCTCGAAACGGCCACAGTGGGAATATTTGTACAACAGAGACTGGTGAACGCTGCATGCGCCTCAGGGTCTGGGTGGGGTTTTTTTTGTCCACCACCACCAGCAGAGCCGGGTGTTAAACATTTACCAGCATAGCTCTGGGTAATGGTGCGCCCCCGCAGAGTTTCATGCTGGAGGTTAGCATGGTGGGCTGAGCAGTGACCACATGGGGCTGGTATCCTGCGTTGGTGGACTTGCGTCGTGTCACTTCCCTGCTAGGAAGCTAGGGAGCGGGGATGGAGCCTCAACCAGGAGAACTGGGTGACCTCGGCCGTGTTGGCCCATTCTGAAACCAGGCTCCTTAACGTGGGCTCCCAGACCCTGGACACAGCTCACACGGAGGACACATGTGTTTCCTGCCTCTCTGCTTCGTCACCTGAGCAGGCCCTGCCCAGCTACCCTGGACCTCTTTCCAGTCCTTAAATGCGACCTGCTTCTCCTCCGCTTTAGAGCCAGCACATGCTTGCCCCTCCCTTAGAATCCCGCCCCCCAGCCACCCCAGGGGGGGCCAGGCATTAGTATATACCACACCGTGTCTGCAGGGCCCTCATGGGTCTTGTCCAGCACAGAAGCCGCGCCATGCTGTCTGCGGCACCCCTCCTGCCTGCTCGGAGACTGTGGAGCCCGGAGCCGGGAGGGACGGCCCTTTCCTGGGGTGGGTGGAGAAGCTTGCCGGCTTAGAAAGCTATGAGAAGAACTTACAGGCTGTTGTCTTCAGATGCAGAGCTAGAGCCTTTCTCAGCGAAGAGTCGGCTTGGTCTTGATGGCGTGGTGAAAGCAGCAGGATTGGTTGCATGCTCTTGAGTTCCAAAACATGCAGCCCACAAAATCGTCCAACCACCTCGCCACATGGGTTGTGCTGTCATTTCAGAGGTGAGGAAACTGAGGGCCAGGTGGTTAGCTTACACCCCAAGGCTCCATAGGAGCAACTGGTAGTTCCCAGGCCTTGATCTTGATTCCTGGAGCCCTAAACCCCAGGCCAGCTTTCTGCATTGAAGGTTTTGGACCATTCATCCCAAGCAAACGCAGACATCAGGAGCAGCCCAGGCTCTGCCAGGAGATCAAGGTACAAGGCCCTGGGGCTACTGCAGACCCCATCACCACCACCCCTCCAGGACCTGCCACTAAAATGGGAGTTAATGGTGGCAGTGAATACACTGTTGCATTTGTTGCTCTTTTGGGAAAAGAAAAACCTGGCTTCTAAGAGCTGTTGTATTTTATTTTTCTGTAAAGAAGAAATTAATTTTAGTCTTTCTTTTTGGTTTAAAATGTTGTTCTTTGCTTTTTCTGCCCTACAATTTAAAAGGAAACATTTGTCTGTTGAGAAAAGAAATGGTAATTATAGACTAAAAATTGTTTCTATTCTGATTTGAAAAAGTGACAAAAAAAAATTCCATCGCACAGATGGGGCTCTGCTGACGGAGGGTGTTTAACAATGAGGCCCTGGGCCGGTTTGGGGCTCGGAATGGCTGGAGGTGGGTGTGGGATTGGGTGTCGTGGGGCGAGGGGCTGTTTCCGAGGCTGGTCTCCATTTCCGATGCTGGTTAGTCACTAGTTTCTGTGCCCTCCGTGTGGTTTACCAGTGGGGGGAAGAAGACGTGACTGGAGATGTCACCTGTGGACCCTGCAGCCCTTGTAAGGTGGGCTGTACAGGATGAGGCCACGCACTCCCTTGCACGACCCCTGAGCCCAGAGAGCCTCCAGGCTTTATTCCCTTAGCCCACAATTTCACTTTTCAGCCTCACAAAATTACAATTGCTCCAAGTCCTTTGATCAATAAAGCAGGAAACTGATTAGACTGTGAAATTAAACTAATAATGTCACGCTGTTAACCCTCAATCAATGTGGACTGAACTCAAAGTGAAGGCTATTTCCAAGATCCATGTTACCCTTTGGACACATGTATTTACTTTTTTATAGAAATCCTAGGGACGCGCACATCCCCAGACCGCCTTTCCTTCCTGCCACTGCAACCTGATTCGCAGTGCTATCTCTACAGCCACCCTGGCGGTGCTGCCACGTGTGTGGTGTGGAAGGCCAAGATAGAGCCGAGTCTGCAAGTTGGCTGGAGTTAGAGCTGCCCCTTGGACCTTAGGAGCAGGACTCAGAGCTTCTGCTGCGAGTGTGATCCTCGTGGCCCCCAGCCCACCCTTAAGCCCCTTGTCACTAGAAATCTCTCTTTGGGGTTGATGCCAAGCCACCCTCTAACCATACATAGGGCCGAAGTATATAGTACTGGCTGAAAAGCTCCTTTTTACTTAATTTTTTTAGACACAAGTTCTCGCTCTGTCACCCAGGCTGGAGTGTACAGTGGCACGATCAATAGCTCACTGAGGCCTAGAACTCCTGGGATCAAGGGATCTTACAGCCTCAGCCTCCCAAGTAGCTGGGACTACATATGAACACCACCACGCCTGGCTAATTTTTTTCCCATTTTCTGTAGAGATGGGGTCTTGCTATGTTGCCCAGGCTGGTCTTGAACTTCTCGCCTAACGTGATCCTCTCACCTCAGCCTCCCAAGGCACTGGGATTGTAGGCATGAGCCCCTGCAGCTGGCTAAGAGCTCCATTTTAAAATGGATATTGGGTTCACTCCACCACTATGCACGCTGCAGTATGGGGTTCGCTGAGACCTTTGTGTGTTCAGTCTCATGAGACTGAACAGAAGTCATGGTTCTTCTTATTTTCCTCCTTCTTTCCCCCCACCTCAGCCCCTGTTGCCCACCTGCCCCGACCAAAGCATAGGCTCGGTATAGACTTGGCTGACTGGAGGTGATGAGCATATCGGAGAGGCGAGTGAGGGCAGGTGTTAGGGCTGTTTTCAAGGGCTGGTTTGGGGAGTAGAGTGTAATAGGTCTAGTACAGAAACAGGATCTAGCTTAGACCAGTCTCCACCCGTGGGCTGGCTCTGGGGCTCATGGAGGCTGGGCTGAGCCCCCCACCCCTTCTGAGACAGCCTGGGCAGCCCACATTTGCAGACTGGGCTCTGGTCACAGCATGACAAAGGCTTGCCCGTTGGCAGCATCAAGGACTGAGTCTCAGGTGTGCCCATGTCCTGAGAGGCCACGGCTTGTCACTCACCGAAGTGGTGAGCATGGGTCAAGCTGGGTGTCAAACACAGCCATCAGGACCAGCTCAGCCACAGCACTTGAGTCCAGCTCTTTCCATGTGCTCTTCAATATGTAGCTTCAGCTCTGCAGGACCAGAAGGGCAGTTGCTATTACCCCCATTTAAGGGATAAATAAATTGAGACTGGGTGATTGAGGGGCGTACACAGTCACACCGCCAAAGAGGCAGGGCCGCCTCTGGAACTGTGGTGTACAGCCCTCTGGGCACCTGAGTTCTCTCCAGGAGGCTGTTCTGGAATCAGCGAAGTCTTTGTCCTCTTCTGGCCTTGCCATTGAAGAGGAGGAGCTCCTAAGCCCTTTCCATGGGCCCTCCCACGGTTTGTCCTCCCAACCTGTCAGTTCCATCACGCTGGAACGTTGCCAAGGATCAGACCCCCTCTCTAAAAGTGGTGATGGTATTTAATAACTAATTACTCTAATGATCCTGCAGAAATGCTGGAGACCTGTTTTAGGAGAGATGTCAATTAGAGCCATCTGCACGGTGAATAAAGGAGCCCTACCCCAGCTGTACTGTTGAAACATGTTAGCGTTTTCCTACCAGCGGCCATATGGTACTTAACGAAAGTGAATTGTTCACACTGCACAACCCGCGCCTCCTGATGAATACTAGCATTTTGTTTTGGAAAATAGTTCTTCCATCGTGTGGAATATTTTTCAATGCAGTAAGTAGCAAGTTGGAAGCCAGCAAGCCCTTGAATGCAAAAAGACTCCCATCACCTCAAGATGCTCTTCCCTCCATCCCAGCCCATCCCCTGCCCCTGCCCAGCTGCCAAGCCCAGCTCCACCCCAGCTCCCACATCCCTCCTGGGCCCAGTTCTTAGCATGTGTTTCTGAATCTGCTCAGAAGAGTGGAGGCCACCGAGGGTTCTTGCCCCACCCCGCCAGCTTTTGTGTGTGTGAACTTAGAAATGGGAAACCTGAGCCGTACACAGAGCACCAAGCTCTGTCTGGAAGGATGCAGACATGGGCAAAGTCTCCCCAGAGTTGAAAAGTAGGGTGGGGTGTTTAACTGGGTGTGTAGCCTCAAAGAAGGGTTTGTTTTCTGTTTGAGGGATGTTCGTTTTAAGAAGTGCAAAGCTCAGGTTGACACCTGGATGCGCCATGAGGTAGAGGGGGAGCTGGGACTGTATCTGGAACTCGGCAGAAGCCTGGCTGAGAAGCCTCTCTCCTCCTTGTCACCTGTACAGACAAGTTTCAGATAAATAGTGAGCCACAGTCATTGCCACGTGATGGCCAGACAGCTGGGGCCAGGATGCAGCCACCCGGTGGGTTCTGTTAACCAAAAACAGACATGTTGGGTTCTTGTTGCCTGGGACGTTTTGAAAGCAGACCAGTGCCAACATGGAACCTATCTGGGGGGTGAGGCTCAGTGTTGTGATGCACAAGGGAGAATAACAGGTGACCGCCTCCACCAGTTCCATCCCCCACCCACCCACTGCCAGATTTCACTGGCAAGGGGACCCTCCACCTCCCTCATGGGGCTCTGTGACCTCAGTGAGCTGAGACCCTGCCTCAGAGCCGCCAGGACGGAGCTGCTTTATTGCAGTCTGTCCTGGAACCAAAGGGATTTCTCTTGCCAGTATTATCTATTCCGGAACTTTCCCTAAAACGAGAGTCCCTTATTAAAGCTTAATAAAAGGCCAGATTGACTGCAGTTAGTGACAGAGAAGACCTGCCGCAAGTCCTGGTGCCCAAGACGCTCTTCACAAAACCGTGGGCCCATAAATCTCACTTATTTCCAATTCCACAGCAACTGATCCCAAGTTACAATAATGATCCTAGGTTCAGCTGAACATGTCCTTAAAGGAAATCCTTCTGGGTGAAAAATAGCAGAAATGTGCTCCCATCTGTTCCTCGTCAGCAGACTGCACTATTTGCTTTCCACGTCTGTGCCCTGGGTATTTTCTCACCCTCTTTGACACCTGGGACCATAGAGATGTGAACCTGAGAGAACCAAGTCACCACGACTCCCAAGTGGCCACCTCAGTAAGGGACCTCAACAGGACGACCAAGGCCCAGTGGAGGCCTCAACGGCCCTTGACCATGGAAGCTGCCCAGAGCATCTCAAATAAGTCAGCAGCCTTTCCACTGGGCCTATTCCAGAATGACCGCCACAGACCAGAACCCGCTCCACTGGGGCCATGCCTGGGAGTTACTCCAAAGAGTTAACCTTTCCTGGTGGGAGAGGGGTGGAGGGGAAGGCTGAGGCCATTTGACATATGCTGCCTGGTCTGAACATGATGCTGTGCTCAGACGCTGAATTTGATGAAGTGCATTGTAAAATTTAAAAACAAATTTAAAACTCTATTAACTCCCTGTAATGGCCTCCTCCTGCAGTACATAGACAGCACCGGCTCACTGGCGAGGAGAGAAAGTACTCTGGTTTGCAATGTGCTTGGCGTGCAGCAGAATGAAGACGGTGGGAGCTGGTGAAGGGAGTGGGAGGCCCACGCACCCTCTGCACCGTGCGCTGCGGCCTGCACCCAGGGCAGCACCCGGGGCGGCACCCAGGCCCCTGCCAGTGGGGCTTCGTGGAATGTGCATCGCCAAGGTTAGACTTTTTCTTGCTCCTATGTTAAAATCTCAATTCCACTTTCTTTTGAAGCTAAAATACTTCCTTCAAGAATGAACCACTGGAGTGACAAGATTCTAAGATTATCTTAACTTGGGACTGAGGCCTGGGCGGTGGGGAGCTCACGAGAGGCCTGTGGTTTGGGGTCGGGTGTCAGGTGGGAGGAGGTGTGTTCCCAGCCTCACCCGCTACACCCTCTGCACGGGGAGAAGGGTCAGGGCAGGGAGACTGTTCGCCACAGGCCTCTGCAAATCGAGGCGCGCGTTCAGGGTAACGGGAGGATTGGCCCCGCTCCAGGCTACCAACTGGAGAGAGACGAACTTTTGTTGAGAAGGGAGACAGACCCGCAGCTGTGTGTGCACGTGGGCCGGGAGGAGGAGCTCAGCTGGCGGTGAGAAAGCCTGGGGGCCGAGGGGAGGGCTCCCTCCGTGTCTCTGCAACTCACAGGCCCCCAAGCTGAGGAGCAGAAAGTGCTGCCTGGCCTGGTCTTTGGCAAGTTCAAGGGATTTTCTGCCAACCAGTGGCTTCCCTGTGTGAGAACGTCTCTCGGTTTTTCCCGAGCACACAAAGTGGTTTGGAGATATTCGGGGAGGAAAAGGTGTATACATACGGCAGGCCTGGGTGTCAAAGGCAGCAGAGAAACCATGCGTATGTGTGAGTGTGTGCATAGGGCAACTGTGTAAGAGTGTGGTGGGTGTGTGTGTGTGTGCAGATCTGTGTGTGCACCAGTAAGCGGTACCTTCTGATATGGCTGCTTGTGGGCTTGCCCTAGGGCATGGGTTTGATGTGGACTCTTGCATCCAGGGAAGTCTTTTTCTGAGAGTTACCCCACCGTCTGGGGCTGGCATTCTACCTGCTTTGGAAAGAAAGCTGGGATGGTCTAAGCAGGGAGGGGTCCTGTGGAGACTTGTACCTCCTGGCCCAGCAGGATTCATGGCATTTGGCGTCAGAGAAAACGTGAGCCTCTGCCGGGAGTGAAGCAGCTGATGCAAAACAAGGAGCTGTGGGTCGTAGATGCAGCTCTGTGCAGCCTCCGGGGAGCCTTGGCTCGCAGATCAAAGCTGGGAGATCTGGGAGCTCCCTGAAAGCTCCTTCCCTGGCAGCTGCTGATGGGGTGAGGCGTTTGGGCTGGGTGGGGTACAGGGAAGGGAGATGGCATTTGTAACAGTGTGAGGACCCCCCACTCTCACGGGACTAACAGTGTAAATAAGAATTGGGGCATTTATGCCAATGAAGAGAACAGAATTTCCTTGTGCTGACAATCTAGAAGATCCGCTTGTGGACAGTTGAAATGCTCATTACAAGCCAACTCTGTTTTCAACCTTTGTGAACCTGGTTTGGGCTATTTTGTATCAATAAGACTGCTTTTAGAAAAAACAAATTTACTAATTAACTCCCTTTTTTTCAAATACATGAGACTTTCCTAGGGTGTGTGTTTTGTTAAAAGAAATATATATGTACACCATGAGGTGTTCCCACAGCTCTTTCTGGGGTATGTAACATTGCTCCTGACATTTTAATTGATATTTGAACCAAGTGAGGACCCGCCAATTGTTGAAAGTCTCCAGTTTTGGGGATGCCTTTCCGAGCAACCAGGGGTTCCTTTCCCACATCCGCTGGGCAGCACGCGTTTTATCGTATTTCTTCCCACAGCACAGGAAACAGGACAGCCGGGGCTTCAGATCGTGAGACCTTAGACCTTGTGTTGAATCCAGGTACAATGCTTTGTGAACCTGGGAAGTCACTTGGCCACGCTGCAGTTAATATGACTTACCTTGTAGTGTCCTCCTTATCTTTATTATTTTTATTAGATAAAATCACATTTGTGCAAAACCTAGCCCAATGCCTGTTGCTTAACAGGCATTTAGTAAGTGATTATTATTGTGTCTCAATGCCTTTATTGACACATTATGTCAATTCCAGCCTGGAATTTTCCTCTCTTTCTTGTTTTCTGTTGAAATCCTGTGCGTCCTTTCAGAGGCTACTATGAATGCCCCCGCCTCCGAGAAGCCTTCCTGTTTGGCCTTAGCCAGAATGACTTATTTCTTTGCGGCATCACAGATGCCAACTTCTGTTCCAGCCCGAGTTCCCGTCTTCTTTCTCTTCTGCTCAGTGTCTCTCCAGCTACGCAGAGCTGCCCCTTCCCTGCCACAGCAGGGCCCAGCTCTATGTATGGCACAGAGGCTAGTAGAGTGGATGTGTTTGGAGTTGTCGAGTTAAGCTGAGGTCCCACAGTCTCTTTGGGGCTCTAGTGCTTTAAAACTTCCCTTGCCAGACTACTACTTCCCTTGCTTTAAAACTTCCCTTGCCAGGCTAGTCAGCTGCAGAATTAGAAAAGTGACCTTTTCTGGTCACTTAGAGCTGAGGGCATCTTGGATTTCACAGCCTAGAACCCCCTGCAGGCTTTTTGGATCCCCTAATCCTGTTGATGCTGCAGCAGTATCGACTGGCCCTAAAAGCAGCTGCTAAAATGCAGTCTGGCACGAAGGAACTTTCTGGGCCGGTGGAAATGGTCTGTATCGTGATTGGGGTGGTAGTTAGGCAGATGCATGCATTTGTCAAAACTCTTCAGACTGTGCACTTAAGATTTGTACAGTTACTTTATGGATGTTATATCTCCATCAAATTAGTTAATTTTTTAAAAATGTGGCCTGACCAGACAGACTGGGTACAGGGGCCTGTTGTGGTCTTTCTGTGGCCTTGGGAAATGCAGCTCATGCCAGCATGTCACTGGATTGCTCTGGGAGGAAAAGAGACAGAACAGTCTCTGCATTTGTGGAACTTAACCCTTTAAGTTCTGAGCTAGGCCTCCATGCACAGGTGCCTCCCCACCCTCTCCCAGGAGACCCCACCCTGGCCTGCCTCCAAAGAATCAGAGCCAAGCCTCACACGGCCACAGGCTGAGGCCTGCCTCTCACAGGAGAAGAGACGATTAAAATTAATGTAAAACCCAGGGCTCCTCTAACAGATATTTGTACACCCACGTTAATAGCAGCATTGTTCACAATAGCCAAAAGGTAGAAGCAACTCTAGTGTCCATTGATGAATGAATGGATTCACAAAATGTGTTGTATACATACAACTGAATATTATCTAGCTTTGAAAAGGAAGGGAATGCTATAGTCATGGATACCTACTACAACATAGATGAACTTTGAAGACATTATGCTAAATGAGATGAGCCAGACAAAAGAAAGGATAAATATGATATGAATCCACTTATATGAGATACCTAGAGCAAATTCATTGAGACAGAAAGTACAACGGTGGGTGCCAGGGTCTCGGGGAGGCAAGAAAGGGGAATTATTGTTTAGTGGGCGTAGAGTTTCAGTTTGGAAAGATGAAACATTTTGGAGGTAGATGGTGGTGATGGTTACACAACATTGAGAATGTACTTAATGCCACTGAAGTGTACACGTAAAATGGCTAAAATGGTCAGTTTTACATTTTGTATATTTGACTACAATAAAAAAAATTTAAAGAAAGAAGAGCAATGAAAGAATCTAAGGCCTAAGGCAGCCTTCTGGCCCCCTTAAATTTCAACATTTTAAATCTCATTCAGGGGACTGCTTAGCGGAGGATGTGGTTTCTGGTCTGAGAATCCAAATGTGGGAAACAGAAGCCCTCTCTGCTGCCAGGCCCATTCAGAGCGACAGGTACCTTCCTAAATGCCAGGTCCTTTTGTCAAGACAAAGGTGAGTGACCACATATTGCGCCACTGGTTTAACTTAATTTTCCCATGTGACTCTCTCGGGTAACGTGTAGCCTGAACCTGATGACGGAGGGCTGGATTTTACTTTACACCCCAGTGACTCCCAGCATCGTGATTGGGGTAACCCCATCCTCAAGACGCAGGGGGCTCCAAGCTGCGGAAATTAGAGTACGCTTTGTGAACGGCAGCTTCGCTGTCAGAGTGGGTTGGCTCCTGGCCTGTAATTCAGAGTGACACCCGGGTACTTGTCACAGCAGGGGGCTGGTGCTGGTGCCGTCAGGGCCTTGCCGGCCAGAGCAGGTGTGCCGTGGAGAGTTTAAAAGAGGCTGACTCTCCCCGTTTTGCCTCAGGGACCATTTTTGATTTGTTCTTCGAATGGAAGAAGGCTTGGCCCATCAGACTCACAGGCAACGCTTCCCATTCTCAGAGGGGAGAGAGCCTCAGCACAGCAGCCTGTGAAGGGGGCTGCCGACCTTTTCGTTTATAAAATAATACTGGATTCTTGAGTCCTGATCTCTCTCCATGAAGGTTTGCTGCACTCAGGCCGTTAGGAGGACAAAGAGAGAATCTACTGGAAGGGCCTGAGCCTGTGCTGTGAAAAGAAGCTCTGTACTGTTTATGTCCTGGTTGATGTAGATAAGTAGGTACCACGCCTATAGTAAAGGAAGGATAGCAACATTCTGAGACAAACTTCTGGTTCCCTTCCTCCCTAACGAAATAGTGAAAGACAGATCTGACACACACCTACTCTCTCTCTCTCCCTCTCTCGCTCGCTCTCCTTCAGGTGTGGTAGAAAGGGCTGTTCTGGACCTGCTGGCTTCCCTATTTTGTCCATTACATCCCTGTTCTTGGCAGAAACTTGAAGTGCACCTGCTGCTCTGGTCCAACTCCACCTTGCTCCTGGAAGCCACTTTCTTGCAGTCTGACTTTCTGTCTCTGAATTTGCATTTGTCCTGAGTTCCCTTTCAGTCACTGGTTGCCCTCGGGCTCTGTCGGCTAATTCAGTTGGTGGGTGCCGCTGCCACCACCCTTCATGGCAGTGTTGTCGCTTCTGTGCCCCTGGCTGCCCTCTGAATACTCTGTTGCCTCAGAGGGAGGGGTCTGCTTCCCCCTTTTGCCTTTTCCATCATATTACAGTGCAGGGAAGGGCATTTCAGGTCCTTTAGGAAGGATGAGTAACTTCTAGTTGAGTTTGAGCTGCCGATTCCTGCAGTGGGCAGAAATGTGGACAACTACACACACACACACACACACACACACACACACACACACACACAGAGGCACGCACACGCTTCTCCGGCAGATCAGGAGGAGGTATCCCGTGTAACCACTCATGCCCAATATTATGTCAGCTGCATTAGTGCTTAGAATGCAGAGTTGTTATAACCATACGAGATACTAGGATTCATCTGTTGGCAGAATTTGGAGTACAGAACTGCAGGGACTAAAGGAAGTAGGAGGCCCCATCTGGGTATTTGGGAAGGGATGGTTCATCGCTCTTTGCTGAGATCTGGGGCATCTGGAGCTTGGCCACCTGCAAGAAGCTGCGTGTGGGGTGGGAAGCTGGAGAGGCAGGGCTTACGGCAGCTGGCACCACCAAGTCTACTTAGGGATGGAAGGTTGGGTTCTCAAGGAGCTCATTGGATCCTGGTTTGATGCTTCGGGCTGTTAGAGGCTTTGGAATGTGTCCAAAGGGTGGCGGGATTCATGCCACAGCCTTCATGACAGTCGGAAATACTTCCAAAATCCCATGATGATTTGTGTGTGAGGAAAAAGGAGGCTCTGGTCTGTAAAGGAAAGTTGTTCTGGAAGCACTGAGGGTACCTACAGATCTCACTTTGAGAATTAGAACAAGGGTGGATCACTGAGCCCATTTGGCTGGACCCCAATTAGTATTTGGGAAAACAGACCAGAAGGAGCAAGGTCTTACTCAAATTCACACCACCAATAAGTAACAGAACTAGGACGGAGCTCAGGTTTCTCTTGATTCATAGTCCAGGATTCCTTTGGCCACAGAAATAGAATTATGAACCGAGCAAGGCAGCCCTTCTCAGTGGATTCTGCATTTCTAAAAGCTCTCAAGTGATGCTGGACCTAAGGACCACACTTTGAGAAACAGAGATGTCTGACGTCAGTTTCACTTGCAAGGAAGCCAGATGGCATGGGTGCAAAGCTGGAATTCCTAATTCTCCATCCTATCTGTTTGGCTCCATTCTTGTTCTGTTTTATCTTTATCAAGATGTCTGAAAGCTTTTGGCCTAGACCCTCAACAAGGAGATTATCTGTCATCCTTTGTCAGCTACTTGCTACCCAGATCCCAGCCTCTCTCTGCCATACAGGAAGCTAAAATCGTGACTGAAACATACATTCCAAACACTCGGAAGAGTGTGCCTGTGGCTTTGTGGGGGTGAATGTGAGAATGATCTTTGGTTGTGGGGAGGGACACACTGTGGAATATGTCACTCTGTTAGCTGTCTGGGCTGTACATTTGTGACAGTGTGACAATTTGTGCCATTGATCTATTTCAGAATAGGAGGTTCTGAGTGGCAAGATTGTCAGGGCCTTTGCTTGTTCCACCAGTTCTCACTGATCTGGAAACTTTTCCTAGAGATTTGGAGCCTAGACTGAGAGAAAGAACAGAAGGCACCTCTGAGTTACTGACAAAACAAATAGGCATCACCAAATGTGTGCACACAAAATCTCGTTCTTTCTTCATCATCAATCCCTCCGGCTTTAATTCAGAATTGTTCTTTAAAAAATACAAATTGACTATAAGATTGATTACATGCATTCCAAATTCAGAGCAAATTCTGCAAACTCCTGCCCTGGCAAGGGTGAGGAGAAGCATTGGGAAAGATTGTACCAGCAAGAAAATTTTGCTAGAAGCTAATCAGAGGTGAAGCAACTGCCAAACTCTAAAATTTTACATCCGTGCTTAGAAAACCAGCAGCCGCCCGGGGCCGATAAGTGTAGGGACACTGGGTCCTGGGGATCATACTGGCTCACAGCCCTAGGTACCTCTGGTACGTTCAATTCTGTTCAGCTTATTGGGAAGTATGCAGTGTACTGCAGAATATTTTCTCTTTTAAACGGCTAAAATGTTTTGTTCTTGTTTAAGATTGGATGTTGAAAGGAATCGATTTCAGTTATCTCAAAAATACGTCTGTATATAAGAAAAAAGAGACACTTAATAATAATCCTAGCAGACTGATGACGCTTTGCTATCTTTATCCTACCTCCTTTTTTTTTTTTTTTTTTTTTGAGACAGGGTCTCACTTTGTCACCCAGGCTGGAGTACGGTGATGTGATCTTGGCTCACTGCAGCCTCCGCCTCCCAGGCTTAAGCCATCCTCCTGCCCCAGCCTTATGAGTTGCTGGAATTATAGATGTGCACCATCACACCAGCTGATTTTTGTATTTTTTTTTTGTTTTTTCATTTTTTTTTTGAGATGGAGTCTCGCTCTGTCGCCCAGGCTGGAGTGCAGTGGCCAGATCTCAGCTCACTGCAAGCTCCGCCTCCCGGGTTCACGCCATTCTCCTGCCTCAGCCTCCCAAGTAGCTGGGACTACAGGCGCCCGCCACCTCGCCCGGCTAGTTTTTTTTGTACTTTTTTTTAGTAGAGACGGGGTTTCACCGTATTAACCAGGATGGTCTCGATCTCCTGACCTCGTGATCCACCCGTCTCGGCCTCCCAAAGTGCTGGGATTACAGGCTTGAGCCACCGCGCCCAGCCTGTATTTTTTTTAAGAGATGGGGTCTCACTATGTTGCCTAGGCTGGTCTTGAACTCCTGGGCTCAAGTGACCCTTCTTCCTCAGTCTCCCAAAGTGATAGGATTGTAGGCATGAGCCACTGTGCCTGGTCATTATCCTACCTCCTTCTGACTCCTTCATACATTGTATTTCCTCATTCTCCTTTTCCAGCCACTTCATGGCAGTCTCCATAGTTTAGCTTAGGTATACTTTTGTCTTTCCACAGTCTGAGCGATTATCCCCTAAACTCCAATGATTCCAACAGCTTGTTTCTCTAGGCTCCAACTTCTGTTAAGCAACCTTCATCCCATCATTCCACCTCAGACCTCCATCCTCCTCTGTAATCCTCATTTCAGGGAATAGCCATGCCGCCCACCAGCCCTGCGAGTTGACTCTGGCGTCCTCCCACTTTGGAACTTCCTTGTTTCTGGCTCCTAGTTGTTTCCTCTGCCCCATGTTAGACCCTCCTCAGTCCTCGCCTGGACCATTTACCTTAGTGTCCCCCAGGGTCTTCTGTGTCCAGGCTCCCATCCTGTAGTCCCACCCCTGATACCTGCCCAGTCCCTCAGAAGTGCTCACTTTTCCTCATACTTCCTCCCCCAGGGCTGTGGTCCACACCTGCACTGTCCAATACAGTAGCCACTAGCCAGTATTTAAATCAATTACAATTAAATAAAATGTAAACTTCAGTTCCTCAGTCATACTGGCCAATTGTCAAGTGTCAACGGCCCCTGGGGGCTTCTGGCTCCCATGTTAGACAGCACAGATCACAGAAGCATTTCCACCATTGCAGAAAATCGTGCTGGCTAGTGCTGGTCCACATTGTCCTTTCCTCTTGAGCATCTTTCTTTCCCTCTCCTTCTCTCCGAATCCTCTCTCTTTCCCAAAGAGTCACAAAGACACATCTTTACATCCCAAACCTCATCTTCAGCAGCACGGAACTTGGCACTTCTCTGAGGGTACACTGGAACATAGAACTATTTTGGTTGCAGTAGATGGGAACCCAACTCAAACTAACGTAAGCACAAAAGAGAAAATGTGTTAGCTCTTGTACCGGAGAGACACAGCTCAGGCTTTAGCACAGCCAGGTTCAGTCGCTCATGTACTATTGGACCTCACCCATCCCTCCTCCACTGCCCTCTGTGGCCGGCTTCATCCTCTGCCCTGCAGACCGTCCCCTCCCCATGACCAGAGAACACGGCCAGGAGCAGGCCCTGCTTACAACATCTTTACTGGGCATGATCCCGAAGGAAGAGAGACCTTTGTTTTTGGAGTTCATATATCATGTCTATGGGATTTGGGTCTGTTTGGGTCAGGAACCGTGAATCAATCCTTATGGCCAGGGGGATAGAACACCCTGATTTGCCTGGCCTGGTCACATGCTTACCCCAGGGGTGCGGCACAACACCCAACCGTAGCTAATGGGCTCCCTGTGGGAGAGAAAGATCATAGGATCTTGCTCATATCAGATGAAGGAGGGAATGGGTCAGACAAAACGCAGATTTCACAACTGAATTCTGTTTGGAACCTTCCTCACTTTCTTCACTTGACAGGAATCTGGATGCCTGACAAAGTATCTGAACAGATGTTCAACAAATATTTGGTGGGTTAACAGAGGGAGACGTGAATGGATGGATGCACGGGTGGATGCATGGGTAGATGGGTGGATGGATAAGTAGATGGACAGAAGATGGGCAGTTATATGCCTAGCTACGGAGAAGGCCAGGGGAGAGAACCAGGCTCCAGAACTCAAGGAGCTTCCCTTACATGCTCATCAGAAGCCTCTGCCTGCCTCATGGTCTCAGATCTCCTTGAGGATTGATTCAGCCCTGCCAGGCCATGGGCTCCTTGAGGGCAGTCCTCAGCTAAACCCATCTCTGCCAGCACTCACAGCCCCAGCACAGGGCTGAGTGCCTGGCCAGGGCTGGCTGGTGGACTGAAAGTCGGCAGCAGCTCTGTGCATCTCTTTGTTGTAGCTGGACGGTAAGATACGAGCTAACCAGCAATGCAGGGTGATCTCATCTGAGTGTCAGAGGCAGCAGTCCTCCCCAGACTGCTGGTCTCGGACACAGTGCATTCACCGTTCTTTCTCAAGCCCCTCGCAATCAAAAACAGGATTTTTAAAAAAGCTTTTAAAAGCCCTAGCAAAAATAAAAGAACCATAAAAATGGTGCTCCCAGCAGACAGCAGCAGGGCTGGTGCCTTCTTGTGTGAGATGATTTGTGGATTGAGGCCCCAGGTCCATTTCCTGGGAAACAGTAGGTGTGTCTTCCATCCAGAAGCTCTTGTTTCTGGCAATGGCCGTAGTGGTGCAGCTGCTCGAACTGTCTAGAAAACTGAAGAATTAATCCTGGGAAGTAATTAGCTCTCCTGGGAGGGGTTGGGCTGTGTGCTGCCTGTTGTTAAGTCATTGTCGTCATACTGATGGCCTTGGGAAGTGGCATTAAGAAGTCTAAAGGGCTGAGTCAGGCAACCAGGGTGGTGGTAGTGTTGTCTTTTGTTTTATTTTAATTTCCAACCCTTTGATCTCTTGTCTAAAATAGCCTCTCAGAATTTAGCAATTATATTTCTTCCCCGGTTAATACTGTTCCCTTCCTCTCTTCAATTGCATCTTTTTCTGTACATGTATTTATTAAGGAACAAAAATGAGTTAGGCATTTAGAGGACTTATTTTAGTCCCAGTAGACCCACCTGCCTGGAAAATTGGATGCCCAGGGAGGCTTCTACAGATGAGAGGGCTCCATCTGCACAGGGGTTCACCAGTTGGCTATAACCAGGCCTGCTGGGGAAGCTCTCCCGCCTTGGTGTCTCTGGTTCTCTCCCTCTATCTCTTGTTCTGTTTCCGTGGGGCATGTGTGCTCTGATGGGGACAGCCCGAGTTCAGGGTTTGGCTATTTGGGGAATTGCTGAGTCTCCTGCTTTCTGGAGTTGACCTTTTCTGCAAAGCATGTGCCATCCTTGGGGCTTGTCAGGCATTTGGAAGGAGACAGTCTCCGGGGAGCCAACATCCAGCCACTGTCCTTCCTGCATTCTCTTCCCAGGGTGGAGGCCAGAGAGAGATCATTCCTGCAGAGGAGGGGCAGGCTTCTGCCTGAATCCTCAGAGAGCCTCACCTGGACCAACTACAAGTTGCTCAGCCCCGGGGAGTTGAATCTGGAAGGTGGTCTCATAGCAGCCACCTGGGCTTTTCACCGGGGATACCTGGGAAAGGAACCAGGTCTAGTTACCACTCAGGCAGCTCCTGCTGCATCGGACCCAGGCTCTTTGTGACCTTGAGCAAGTCGCTTCCAACTCTCTGAGCTTCTGCTTCCTCCCCTGGGAAATAAAGATTGCATTAGTCCGGGCAGGCTAACGATTGGAACAAACCACCCCAAACTGTAGTGGCTTAATCGTGTAGCTTCTTTCTCAAGCCATGGTGTGGGGTGGGTCAGTGAGAAGCAGCTCTGCTCCAGGAGCAGAGCCCGACAAGAACCAAGGCTCCTTGTGCAGTGTGTCCCTGCCGTCTGCGCCTCATCCTCGTCTGCAATGGACAGAGAAAGAGAGATGAAGAAGACATCTCTGCTCTAACCATATGGTCTGGAGGGACCCGAGTCACTTGCACACGCATTCTGCGCATGTCGGCAAGAACTCATTACAGGGCTCCAGCTAGCATCAAAGGGGGGCTGGAGAGTGTTGTCCAGCCGTGGTCCCCAAGAAGGAGGAGGGCACAGACGTGGGCAGCGCCGGCGACCTCTGCCACAGAGACGGTGATGAAAAGTCCCTGCCCGGGATGTGCGTGAGGGTTAAATGTAAAATGTCATCATTCTTCAAGCACAGTGCCTGACCCCCAGTAGGCACGGAGATATTGTTATTTTTCTTGTTTCTTCTCGCGGATGTTCCCTTGAGGTTTATGCAAATAGCAGACCAAGGCAAGAAATGAAATCTATGTCCCTGCCCTCTGAAGTTACTGATTTCCGTGTTTCCTCGCAGTGTAACATTTCATTAGACCTTCCAGATGGGGGAAAGAACAAGCAGATTAAAAGTCAGATAGTGCCTAGGAGCCTGCTTCATCGGTTTCTGGGACGTCTGGAGCTTCAAAGCTATTTGGTATTTCCACTGCCGAAAGGCCTCCTCGGGAGCAGTTGTGTTTTAATAAATGGCTGCCTGAGTAATTTTCCTCGGAGGAATTGCATCGTGGATGTGTATGCTCCTGGGGGAGAGCTGGCTGCTCCCTGCGCCGCTCCAGATGCTGGTACATTATGAATAGGATGCTTGGGGCTGGAGGAACCCGGCAAGCCTGCCCACCCCGGGCCGGTGATGTCATCTTCCAGATCCACCAGGCGGACTCTTCAGGGCTCTGGGTCGGGGCTTGCTGGACAGGGAGAGTGGGAGACATTTTGTGCAACTGACCTGAACTGCCCTTCTCCATGGCCACTGGCAAAAGCAACCGCTTGAAGATCCAGGGAAAGAATTCATTTCTTTGACATACCCTGACTGATGCTGCCCGCATCAGATAGCGGCAGTCTGGTAGGTGGGGCAGGGAAGGAGGGAAGAACAGGCCTGAGTCCAGGATCTTGCCCATCTGTGGGGAGACAAGACAGGCATGAGAACCACAGTGATGTGGCATTGCAGCGTTCTTCATTCATTTGTTGTTTACGGAGCCCTACAAGAGGCCGGGTACTGCCTGAGCCAAGATACAGCAGTGAACAGAGCTGGCAGGTGGAGACTGTGGTGCCTGAGATCAGGGCTCCGGGACTGCACTCCCAGGGCATGAATTCTCCTTTGCTACTTTCTAGCTGGGAGACTTTGGGCCAATTGCTTGAGCTTTCTGTGCCTCAGTTTTCTGGTCTGGAAGATGGAGATAGCCATCGGAATAGCTGCCGCACGGAGTCGTTATGTAGATTAAATGAGTCTGTGTTTAGGAGCACTGCCCTCAGGGAACTCACATTCCAGAGAGGGGGACACACAGAAATCTAAGTAAGTAAACTGTATAGGCCAAGAGAAGGCAATGAGAGTGATCTAAAAAACAGCAGAGAAAGAAGTTGCCATTTTACAATAGGATGGGCAGAGAAGGCCTCACTGAGAAGGTAACATTTGAGAAGAAGCTGGAATGCAATAAGAACCCTGGCCATGTGGGTAGTGGGGAGGATGGGCCAGGCACACGGAGCCATATGTGCAAAGGTCCTGAGGTAGAAGGGGCCTAAAGTGATGGAGCCACTGCAAGGAGGCCAGCATGCTGGAACAGAGGGGCAGGGGGAGATCGAACAAGAGAGGGGAGTGGGCACCAGGGCCTCATGGGTCTTAGAAGGCCTTTGGCTTTTTCTTAGGGTAGGTTGGGAGCCATTGCAGGGGCTTGAGAGAAATGATCTGGCTTGTGTTTTAACAGGATCACTCTGGCTGCTGGGTGGAGAATACCCTGAATGAGGGTGAGGAAGGAAGGAAGGAGACGTGTTAGGAGGCTGTGGCAGAAAGTCAGCTGAGAGATGACAGGGGCCCAGACCAGGGTGGCCAGGGTGGAGATGGGAAGAAGTGGTTGGTGTTAGGAGGAAGCACAGCTGCCAGCCGAGGGAGCTGAATGTATAAGAAGCATTGTGAGTGCGAGACGAAAGGTCTGCAGGCCGGGGCTGGACATGAGTCCGGGAGAAGATAAAGAAGAGCATTAGCTTCAGAGTCAGGCACAAGAGCTTCTTTCCAAGCACCGCTGCTTCCCCCAAGTGGACTTGAGCAAGCCACCTCATCACTGAGCCTCAGTTTCCCCCTTCTATAAAATGGAGGCAGTGCTATGACACACACAGTTTAAGTGACTTGCAGAGTGGCAGGCATGCTATAGGTGCTCCGTAAATGCTCCTTGCTTCCCCTTTCTGCTGCCTGTTTGCAGCTGGGTAAGGAAGGCTCGGCGTCATTGGGGTGGGGCATCCCCAGGCCAGGAGGCTGACACCCGCAGAGCTCAGGGGTGTGGAGAGGGATGCGGCACCGCCTTGTGGTAAGCAAAAGGGGGTGTTGGCATCTCCGTCTCTGATTTCATCGTGAAATTCTCCAGGCACTTCCTCTAGGCAGGAGGCCCTGGAGTATGGGGTGAGTAGGCCCCAGCTACGCTGCTCCTGGGGACGAGTCACTTCCTTTGTAGCCAGGGAGTGGGTGCCAGCCCAGTCCTCTTCTCAGGCGTGAAGAATACTGAGCTCCTTTTATTCTAGCCCCTGAAAGCCATCCTGATGGTGCCAGGCTGGCGTCTGACACCAGAGTCCCCCCAGCCTCAGGTGGGGACCACGGCTTTCTCCAGACTCCCTTCCTCCCGCCTCATCCAAGACCAGCCCTGTGCAGCCCCCTTTGTTGAGCCCCAGACAGTGGGTGTCAGCCCTGCTCTGTGTGCCGCTGCAGGGCCAGCCCTCTGTAAATGGACTGCCTGTGCCTACAGACCGGGCTGGGCTGAGCCAAGAGCAGATGGTTGTCTCCCTCCCTCTCCCAGGGTCTGCTGCAGCTGAGATCTGGCCTGCAGACAGCTCTCCAGAACCCTCTCAGGGGCCCTGACCCCATCATCCCAATTGTCCTTAGGGTGCCCACTCCCTTGCCTAAGGCTGGGCTCTGTGCAGCCACACATGTGACTGTGGGCAGGGAATGTGACTGATGGGCGTGACTAGGGCTTCCCCCCAGGCAACTGGCAGGGGTGGCCAATGCAGTGTGTTTTCAGAGCTTAGTATGTCATCAGATACAGGGGACCCTGCAGAATGAGGGCTAGAAAAGATTAGGGCCAAGGGATGAGGCAGCAGAGTGACCTGGAATCACCAGGAAGACTTCGTGGAGGAGGCAAGAGCTGAGCTGGAGGAGGAGGGAATCATTTGTATCAAGATGTGAAATAAAGCTATTCCTGTGGTTTTGGGGTCTCAGGTAAGGCCCCAGGCTGTGCCTGAAAGGTATCCGGTACCCCCGCGTTAGAAAGAGGAGCTAGACAGCCCCAGGGCCCATCTCTACTTCCATGAGAAAAGCTTTGGGCTGACTACAGGGAGCAGCGACCCTAGAAGAGAGCTGGCCTAGGAGGGAAGCTGAGGCTTCTCTCCCCTCCCGGGGAGGAGCTCCCCACTCCACCAGCCCCTCAACCAGTCCTCTGTGGGAGCTGCTGCTACCCCAAGACTGGGGTACCCCGAGCACTTAGAAGGACGTGACCTGTGTTCCTTGGAATTTGGGAGACACCAAGGCTGTGTGCCTGAATCTTACCAGGAAGTGTCCAGATGCAAAAGGCTCCTGGGGATTTCTGGACTGTGCGGTGGAGAGTGAGGGTTGTGCTGGGGGCAGCGGGACCAGAGTTGGTCATCAAGGGAGGGTCGTGGTTGTGAGTCCAGAGTGGACACTGCACAGTGAGCCAGACTCCAGCCGTCTTGGAAGACCCTGCCCAGGAGGACAGTCTGCCGGGGTGTGAACCATCAGAGCCACCCGAGGGAGTGTTTCCAGCAGAGCACAGACCCTCATGGAGCTCCCACAGAGAACCCACCAAAGTGCTGCAGAGGAAGGAGAGCCGGCACCGGGTCTCTGCACACAGAGGCTGTCTCTGCCCGTTTACATCACTCTGCTCACACCTTGCCCTTGTGCTCCCAGCCCCACTGCCTGGCCACTCTGGGGAGGCTGAAGCAGCAGTTAGTGAGAAGGAGGCAAAACCAGGGAAGGGCGACGCTGCCATTCTCATTACCCGATTCTGAGCTTGGGTCCAGCCAGAGCTGGGGCAGAGGGGAGAGGCTGTGGACCAGATACGATAAGAGTTCTGATGAAAGGACTGGGCTTTGGAGAAGCCAAGGATGTGATCATGTTTAGAACTGACCTAGCCAGTTACTAGCTATGTGGCCCCACAGGTCACTTAAACCTTTGCATCACTTAAACCCCTCCCTGCCTCGGTTCAGTTAAAGTACGTGGAGATTAAAAGAGCTGATGCGTGCGTGGCCCTTGGTGCGGTAGCCAGCACACAGTAAGTGCCCAGGAAGTGTTCGCTTTTAGTAGTAGGAGTAGTAGCAGCAGCAGTAGTTGTGGCAGCAGCAGTAGTACTTCTACTAATAGACATTGTGCCCAAAAGTGACCACCCCTCCCGCCTCCCCCGAAGAAAACCCCAAATGCTATTCGGGCCTAACAGAGTGAGTCTGGAAAGAAGTAGTGGGAGGAAAAAATACTTGTTTACTGCTTGTTTACTGCTTACATCCTGCTGAGTTCAGAAAGTAACTCAGAGGAAGAAGCCAGTTACATGGTCATCATTTCACAGGCTCTGTATTGAGAAGACAGCAGTGCTGGATGAGGCCAAGAGCAACTATCTCTGCAGTCTAGGTGGTCCAGGAAGGCTTCCAGGAAGAGGTGGCACAGAGTAAGGCCTCCAGCACTACACGGGTGGTGCTACGCCACTGGGAGAAGAGTGGTCTGAGGCCTGTGTGCGTGGCCACATCCTTCTCACTCACACACCCTCTCCTGGGACAGTTCAGCTCAGCAGACATCAGTGGAACCCCTGCACTATGTCAAGCCGAGGGTGGGGCCCTGGGGACACTGAGATAAGGAGCAGGCAGGCTCTGTCTTCAAGGAGCTGCCAGCCTCATGAGGTTAAAGAGAAAAAGCATGGAATGCCAAAGGAATTTTGCTAAGATGAATTCAGGGGTACTGCAGGGCTCAGAGGAGAATGCAGCCCAACTTGGGGACCCTTTGAACACACGCACACAGACACACACAGACACACACACACATAGGCACACAGGCACACACAGACACACACAGGCACACACACACAGGCACACACAGGCACAGGCACACACAGACACACACAGGCACACACAGGCACACAGACACACGCATGCACGCACCCTCTTCCCTGGCTGTCTTTTCCCCCAAAACCATTTCTCCTTCTGGGCACGTGATAGAGTTGCACGTCCCCACCCACTTAGAGTTAGATCGTGACCACATGGCTTGCTTTGGCCAATGACATCAGAGCAGAAAGGACACAAGCTTACCAAGTGAAAACCTTGAGAGCCAGTGTGCGACGCACTAACCCATCTCTCCTTTTGCCACAGTGGCCAGTCTGACAGCCAGGGTCCTAGAGCATGGATGACCTGGCACAGGGCCCCCAGCCGACCAGCAGTGAGAGCATGGCATGAGTGAAAAGCATACCTCGCTGAACCCACTGAGGTTTTGGGGACTGTTGAGCATCATAGCGTCACCTACCTATCCAGGCTGATGCAACCATCATTTTTTTTAAGTGGCCAAAACAGAAAACTGGCCCTGATTGAGTCTTCTGGGAGCTATGTGGGTTCTTCTCTGTTGCAGTCCCCCTGCCCTGGGAGTGGAAGGTCTGGATTCTAATTCATCTCTGTCCTAAGGCTCTGAGACTCCGTTACCACCATTGTCGAAGGGGGTCACTGATCCCTGCCCCGCCTGCCTCCCCAGGCTGCTGGGGGAGTCCAACATGGTGGGTACGGGGATGTCTTCAGAGACCTGGGAGTTAGGAAACAGCCTCCGAGCACTGCATTCATCAGCGTCCCTGCCTTGGGCCTTGGAGGTCACAGGGAAGGTCACCCTTGCTCAGAGTCAGGCAAAGGACACATCAGGAGGGGAAGACCCCGGGGGGGGTGCCCCTTGCTGCTGCCAGTATGCAAGGGGCCAGCAGTCCCAGGCTGCCCAGCGGGGGTGGAAGTGGCAGCCTGGAAGCAAAGTATCCCTGCTTGGTTAATCTAAAAATAAACAGAAAGGCAACAAAATCTATGTTTCAATTACTGCACACAAGCTGTTCAAACAGCCAGCTCTGCACTGGAGATGTGAACTTGTCAACAGAGGCTGCCTCGTTTGCATGCTTGGGTGGTGATAAAACACACAACCTCGCAACAGGCTGCCCTCTGGTCTGGGCTGCTTTTTTTTTTTTTTTTTTAATTAAATTAAATTAAAAACACGGACGTAGAATAAAGACAATGAAAATCTGAAGCAAGTACATCAAGATAGGGTAGCAGCTCCCAACTTGAAAACAAAGAAGCCTGTGCGGTTGGAGACAGCCTGGTACTGAGGTCAGCAGGGGAGTGGGCAAAACAGGGCCCCGTGGCCAGGAACAGAGGACAGAAGTCTCTCCCGAGTGACCAAAAGCAACTCCTTCCTTGGGGGTCGCTTCTGATCCTGGAGGAAGCTCCAGTGGACAGTGTGGACCTTTAGTTCCCAAAGCCAAAGTCGAGGCCCCGGAGGTCCCTCTGTGGGGGAGAGGTGGGCTACAGGCCAGCCAGCAGGGGCTCTGGGGCTGAGCCAGCAGGCTGCTTGCATGGCGGGCGGAGCTGGGACTGCCATCCTTGGCCATGCTGCCTTTCGTCTCCCATCTTAATTAGACACTGTCCTAACTAAGACGCAGTCTCCTTTCTGGTGAATGGGAAGTGAATGGAGCCCCAGGGAGCTGGGCCACCCTGGGATTCTGGGGCTATCCTGACCTACCCTGCCTGCTCAGTGTGGTCCCTCCCCTGCCCCCCAGGGAGTTTTTCCATTTTATGGCTGTGCCCTCCAGAGCAGCCCGCCCTCCCTGAAGGCAGGAGCCGTGTGCCCTGTTCTTATTTCCTCTCAGTATCTTGCATTGAGCCGGGTATAATGGGGGAAGGAGGTGGGCAGTGAACTTGACATGATTTGATGAGAAAAGGGCAGACCATGCATTAACCCAAGGGCATGCCTGGGGAATTGCTTGAGAGGGAAAGAGGGGCACGAAGGCCTGACTCATGGAGTGGAGCCCCAGAACAGGAAGTGGGCTACGTCATGGTTTCCTGGGGAGGGATTTGGACAAGCAGGAGGCCCCCCAGATCCCACTAGAGATGGAGACCAGAAAGGTGGGCACTGGTGCTTAATACTGGCGAAGGTTCGTTCCACAAATCCTGCTCACTGAAGTGGCTGTCGGTTTTGCATTCACTCCGGACAGGGATTTTAACGTCCCCGGCCGTCGGAGCAATTCTGCAGCCATCAACCCAGACGCTAGTTACTCGGTGAAATAAAAGACTGGTCGAGTCACTCCTAAGGAAGATAATATCCTGTCACAGGCAGTATGATCTGCCGGCCATGTGACAGCCGTTCCCTAATGTTTCCAAATAGACTTTTGAATAGACTCTTGTCTAGAAGAAAGCAAATTGCAAGAGCATTTTTGGCAGCCAAATAGAGAGAAGGCATCAGTCTTTCTTCTTTGCAACTCTTGCCACTGGGTCTGGCTCCCGGCACCGAGTAGGATTCATTCATCAGCTTGGGCCACTGATGAACACCATTTCCTGTGAAGAGGAGCTCATTGAATTAGTCAATTCTGCAAGATCTAGAATAATCGGGCATGCCTGAGAGGCAGCCCTGGGAGTGGGGAAGCCTGCTTGGAGAAGGAAAGTAACAGCAAAATCCAGCTCAAAAGACTGTGATCGTGTGTTTGCAGGACTACAGGGAAACAGGGCTGGAGTTTCCAGTGTTTGCAGCCTCTGTGGAGCCACAAGAAGGAGGAGTTAGAAGGAGCCACAATGGTTATTCGTAATGATAACTCTGGTTAATCCTCCTCTAAGTAATCAAACGGTAGTCACCACAGCTCCCTCATCGATCCTGATGTTTACGAGTTCCTAATTTATACACGCCTCCCTTCTTCCCTCAGTTTACGCTGATATTATGTTTCCAACTGTCATTTCCAATATCTTTTTTATTTTTCATTATCACCATTTTAATGATTTACACCAGGAGCAATAGCACAAATGCCTAGTCAATTAGTCCTGTGAGAAAAGTCTCTGGATCATGTGTGCTTTTTTGAAAAAAAATCACTACATCAAAACTCACAGCCCGATTTTCTCAAAGCAAAGGTGCACATGGGAAGGGAGGGAAATGGGAGGCCTGTTCTTTTAATATTGTTCATCTAAAACGGGCACTAGCACTGCCTTTCCAAGATGGGGAGATTGCTTTTTGTGCAAGAAATTGTGCCCAGAAATGGAATCGGTGGCATTTTTCCTGAAACGTAACCACCAGAAAAGCATTTTGAACATTTGTCTTTTTAGATCACGTATTAAGCCCTGTCATTATGGAATATGGCTTTTTCCAAATATATATCTGTCCCTCAGGGCCATCCAGGGAGTCAGAACGCCTGGGTCCTAGGGCCGAATCCAGGCCTGCTAACTCGCCAGATCTTAGGCTGGTGCGTCTCGAACTTTAACTTGCATGTGAGTGGCTCCGTGAGTGGATCCTGTCCCATTCCCCACCCCTCACCCTGTTAAAAAGGCAGATTCTGACTCAGTAGTCCTGGGGCAAGGCCTAAGACTCCGCATGTCTCGCAAGTCCCCAGGCGATGCTGTGGCTGCTGGCCTACCGACCACACTTTGAGCTGGGAGGAGGTAGGCCACTATGCCCAGCCCTGGGCTTCACCCTCTTCCTTTCCCTGGGTTGTAAAATGCGAAGGTCAGTGCTGGACTGCTTACACCGGCACGATGTTGTGAGGCAAATGATGTAGTGGCTCTAAAAGAACCTTGTGTGGTGAGGGCACTTCCCAGAAGCCCTCCCCTCTGAGCAAAGGCTGAAGCACACAGCACAAACACAGCGCTGTGAATCACGGGTCCTGTGCTGTTACAGGGGCTCTCCAAATCCTGTTTGGCTTTGTGTAACTGAAACTTCGTGTCTTGAGACCAGCACCGCCCATTTAAGTGCTCTAACTACAAAAAGAAAGCAAGGCACGAACAGAGCACAGAAGAAACTTGTGGCCACGCTGGCTGTGCTTGTGGCACGGATAGTGATGATGGTTTGATGCTTTGGGGGATGGATACATTCCCAAACACATCAAGTTGTACACATTAAATATCTGCAGCTTTCTGTACATCAATCACACCTCAATAAAGTGGTTAAAGAAAAAAGAAGAGGCCGGGCGCGGTGGCTCATGCCTGTAATCCCAGCACTTTGGGAGGCCAAGGCAGGTGGATCACGAGGTCAGGAGATCAAGACCATCCTGGCTAACACTGTGAAACCCCGTCTCTACTAAAAATACAAAAAAATTAGCCGGGTGTGGTGGCGGGCGCCTGTAGTCCCAGCTTCTCGGGAGGCTGAGGCAGGAGAATGGCGTGAACCTGGGAGGTGGAGCTTGCAGTGAGCCAAGATCGCGCCACTGCACTCCAGCCTGGGAGACAGAGCGAGACTCCGTCTCAAAAAAAAAAAAAAAAAAAAAAAAAA